>NC_058198.1:0-262500 GCF_907165205.1 Coccinella septempunctata
TAACCTAACCTAACCTAACCTAACCTAACCTAACCTAACCTAACCTAACCTAACCTACCTAACCCTAACCTAACCTAACCTAACCTCGACCTAACCTAACCTCAACCTAACCTAACCTAACCTAACCTAACCTAACCTAACCTAACCAACCTAACCTAACCTAACCTAACCTACCTAACCTAACCTAACCTAACCTAACCTAACCTAACCTAACCTAACCTAACCTACCTAACCTAACCTAACCTAACCTAACCTAACCTAACCAAACTAACCTAACCTAACCTAACCTAACCTAACCTAACCTAACCAAACTAACCTAACCTAACCTAACCTAACCTAACCTAACCTAACCTAACCTAACCTAACCTAACCTAACCTAACCTAACCTAACCTAACCTAACCTAACCTAACCTAACCTACCTAACCTAACCTAACCTAACCTAACCTAACCTAACCTAACCTAACCTAACCTAACCTAACCTAACCTAACCTAACCTAACCTAACCTAACCTAACCTAACCTAACCTACCTAACCTAACCTAACCTAACCTAACCTAACCTAACCTAACCTAACCTAACCTAACCTAACCTAACCTAACCTAACCTAACCTAACCTAACCTAACCTAACCTAACCTAACCTAACCTAACCTAACCTAACCTAACCTAACCTAACCTAACCTAACCTAACCTAACCTAACCTAACCTAACCTAACCTAACCTAACCTAACCTAACCTAACCTAACCTAACCTAACCTAACCTAACCTAACCTAACCTAACCTAACCTAACCTAACCTAACCTAACCTAACCTAACCTAACCTAACCTAACCTAACCTAACCTAACCTAACCTAACCTAACCTAACCTAACCTAACCTAACCTAACCTAACCTAACCTAACCTAACCTAACCTAACCTAACCTAACCTAACCTAACCTAACCTAACCTAACCTAACCTAACCTAACCTAACCTAACCTAACCTAACCTAACCTAACCTAACCTAACCTAACCTAACCTAACCTAACCTAACCTAACCTAACCTAACCTAACCTAACCTAACCTAACCTAACCTAACCTAACCTAACCTAACCTAACCTAACCTAACCTAACCTAACCTAACCTAACCTAACCTAACCTAACCTAACCTAACCTAACCTAACCTAACCGAGTTTTTTTTTTTTTTTTTTTTTTTTTTTGTGCCCACGAGGTAGGGGGAAACCGATAACCGGCTTCTCCGCAGCGGGCGGTGCAATGCTGCGGATTCGTGTGGGGCTCTCACCCACCAAAACCCCCTCCTCAACCCACGCCTCCCACCCACGCACACCAACCCACGCACCCCACCCACGCACCTCACCCATGCAACCCAACCCACACGCCCACCACCTTCGCACCCCAACCCACGCCTCCCCACCCACGCACACCAACCCACGCACCTCACCCACGCCTCCCACCCACGCACTCCAACTCACGCACCTCACCCACGCACCTCACCCATGCAACCCAACCCACGCGCCCACCACCTTCGCACCCCAACCCACGCCTCCCCACCCACGCACACCAACCCACGCACACCAACCCACGCACACCAACCCACCCACACCTACCCACGCACCTCACCCACGCACCTCAACCACGCCTCCCACCCACGCACTCCATCCCACTCACCCCAGCCCACGCACCTCTCCCTCTCAACCCAACCCACGCAACCTCACCCACGTCTCCCACCCACGCACTCCAGCCCACGCACCTCACCCACGGAACCAACCCACGCAACCTCACACACGCCACCCACCCAACCTCACCCACGCAACCCAACACACGCAACCTCACCCACGCAATCCAACCCACGCCACCCAACCCACGCCACCCAACCCACGCCACCCAACCCACGCCACCCAACCCACGCAACCCAACCCACGCAACCCAACCCACGCTTACCAATCACGCATCCCAACCCACGTTTTTTTTTTTTTCCTTTTTTTTATCCGCGCATCCCACCTACGCATCACAACCCACGCAACCCAACCCACGCCTCCCACCCACGCATCCCAACCCACGCACCCCAACCCATGATTTCTACCCGCCTTTTCTACCTAGGCGTTTGCCTCTGGGACCTAAAATATCCGTGACCTGAAGATGTTTAACCGACCGTAACTTCCACAAATATGATTTGCCTGAGCTGAAATTTTAACCGTGTCATCTACTCATCAAGCCCAATCACTGTGCCAAATATTTTCAAAATCGGAGAGGGGGACCTTTTCTTTCTTCGGGCTTAACGGCGCGATTCTAACCTCACCTAACCTCGCGGCCGGTTGCATCTACATGCCAGAGGATCACTAAAAACGTGTAGAACCACCAGGCCGCAAAAATGGCTAAACTAGGAGGCCTAAAAATGTCATATTTTAGGGTCATTTTTCTCCTACAATTATGATTTGCCTGAGCTGAAATTTTAACCGTGTCATCTACCCATCGACCTCAATCACTGTGCCAAATATTTTCAAAATCGGAGAGGGGGACCTTTTCTTTCTACCGGCTTAACGGCGCGATTCTAACCTCACCTAACCTAGCGGCCGGTTGCATCTACATGCCAGAGGATCACTAGAAGCGAGTAGAACGACTAGGCCGCAAAAATAGCTAAACTGGGAGGCCTAAAAATGTCATATAACCCAACCCACACAACCCAACCCACGCCTCCCACCCACGCACCCCAACCCACGCAACCCAAACCACGCTCCCCTCCCACGCTCCCCACCCACGCCCCCCACCCACGCCTCCCACCTACGCCTCCCACCCACGCCTTCCACCCACGCTCTCTACCCGCCCTTTCTACCTATGCGTTTTCCTCTGGGACCTAAAATATCCGTGACCTGAAGATGTTTAACCGACCGTAACTTCCACAAATATGATTTGCCTGAGCTGAAATTTTAACCGTGTCGTCTACTCATCGACCCCATTCACTATGCCGAATATTTTTAAAATCGGAGAGGGGGACCTTTTCTTTCTTCGGGCTTAACGGCGCGATTCTAACCTCACCTAACCTGGCGGCCGGTTGCATCTACATGCCAGAGGATCACTAGAAACGAGTAGAACCACCAGGCCGCAAAAATGGCTAAACTGGGAGGCCTAAAAATGTCATATTTTAGGGTCATTTTTCTCCTACAATTATGGTTTGCCTGAGCTGAAACTCAAACCGTGTTATCTACTCATCGACCCCAATCACTGTGCCAAATATTTTCAAAATCGGAGAGGGGGACCTTTTCTTTCTTCGGGCTTAACGGCGCGATTCTAACCTCACCTAACCTCGTGGCCGGTTGTATCTACATGTCGAACAATCACTAGAAGCAAGTAGAACTACCAGGCCGTAAAATGGCAAACTTAAAGGCCTAGAAATGACATATTTAGGGGTCAATTCTCTAGTAAACTACTACTTCTAGAGTGCTCCAATTGCTACAGTAGCATCAGCAGATGATGTAGATTCTTCCCGCAAAATATAATCAAAATCGATTGGTCAATGGTTCAATTTTGCACCTTAATAACTCCTAAATTACTCATCCTAGAGTGTTAAAAATCATACCGGATGATCACAAAAATTTTGTTCTATCATCCTGCAAGTTATTATTAAAATCGAATGGTCCAATTGTCCAACTTTGCATCGTAATATCTACTAAAATAGTCATCCTACAGTACTAATAATCATACCAGAGGATCATAAAGATTATGAACTTTCAACCTGCAATTTATTATCAAAATCGAATGATCAAATTATCAAACTTTACATTTTGCACCCCTAAAGTACTCATTTCAGGGTCCTGAAATTCACACAGTATCATTGCAAAGCTCTGTGGAATCACCTTACAAACTTTCGTCCCGATCAGTTGGATAATAAGCGAGATAGAGGGTCTTTTTTACCAAGTCCAAAAGGTCAATAACTCTGGACCGCTGAAGATATCTCCATAAATAGGGTGTCAAAATACTCCTTTTTGAAAGGAGGTTCTACGTACCAAGTTTGATGAAGATCGGCTGTGTAGAAACCGAGACATAGGGTGTCCCTTGAAAACTCAAAATCATCAATAACTCCGAAACTACTAAATATCACGCTGTACCTAATGGTTTAGATGACTCGTTATAAAAAATACATTCTTCGTACCAAGTTTCGTCGCAATCGGTTGGAAAACGAGCGAAATATAGGCTGATCATTGTCAGAGCAAAGGGTCGATAACTCCGAAACCGCTGAATATCCAGCTGTACCTAAGGGTCTCAAAAATGCGTCTTTCGATGTAGAATCCACTCACCGAATTTCATCGATATCGGTCGAAGAATAATGGAGAAAATAGGGAAACCTTGAAATCACAAAAACACCTATAACCCCGAAACCGTTGGGAATTCAGCTGTACCTAAGAGTCCGAAAGAACCGTCTTGACGAGAGGAACGTCCTTACCGAGTTTCATAGCGATAGGACGCATAATGAGCGAGATATTGGCAAAACCTTGTAAAAACAAAAAATCGTCATAACTTCTACAATTTTCAAGATACAGAATAATTAGGTTACTCTTTCTAGGAGACATCTCGACGATCCTGATCGATTTATAGCATAAAAAATTTACGACGAAAAAAGTGCTCCACCGCCACTCTCAAGATCCACCCTGTATATTTTATGATCGCAATAGATTCTATGGCCCTCAATAACCATACGTACCAAATTCCATCGAAATCGGACGGCCCCATCCCTTAAAAGTAAAACCATAGCCCATTTTTATAAGGTCACGCTCACTTATTAAGCTCCGCCCTCAGTTGTATGGCTTGTTTTTCAGCATTTTTACATCAGTAAAGCTCATTATTCTCCAGATTCCACGCTTTCAACCCGCGATTTTTACCGCGCATCACAACCCACGCATCCCAACCCACGCACCCCAACCCACGCATTCTACCCGCGCTTTCCAACCCACGTTTTTTTTTTCCCTGCGCTTCCCAACCCACGTTTTTTTTTTTCCCAACCCACTCTGTCTACCCGAGCTTTCTTTCTATGCGTTTCCTCTGGGACCTAAAATATCCGTGACCTGAAGATGTTTAACCGACCGTAACTTCCACAAATATGATTTGCCTGAGCTGAAATTTTAACCGTGTCATCTACTCATCGACCCCAATCACTGTGCCAAATATTTTCAAAATCGGAGAGGGGGACCTTTTCTTTCTTCGGGCTTAACGGCGCGATTCTAACCTCACCTAACCTAGCGGCCGGTTGCATCTACATGCCAGAGGATCACTAGAAGCGAGTAGAACGACTAGGCCGCAAAAATGGCTGAACTGGGAGGCCTAAAAATGTCATATTTTGGTGTCATTTTTCTCCTACAATTATGATTTACCCGAGCTCAAACTTAAATCGTGTCTTCTACTCATCGTACCCAATCACTGTGCCAGGAGTTAGGTTCTCAAACTGGGAGAAAAAGTTCGAAACACTTTCAGATAAAGTCAAACATAGGTACCTACTCTATAACAATATGAATAGAGAAGACATTAAAATTTATCGCTCCCTTCATCGTTGGTTACAAACGCTTGAAAATAATTCAAAAGGATTCATTGGTACAGTTTAGATAATATGTTCAATATTTGCACATCTCATCATATTCACCTGAATACACCAAACAAAAAATTTTTTCCTCCGTTGACATTTTTGGTATTCATTTTGTATTGTACTGAAGAAATAAGAAACGAATTCACCGAAATCTCATAATTTCAAGTACTTTCATCAAGGAAATCATAACATTTAAATTCTGAATTTTACGTGCCCCTGTATATAACTCTTGCCACATGCTATCACTTTTAGGCGGTGCTGTATATATTTCCTGACAAATGGCGGCCTTCAATTTAAGCCAGTTCGCGCAGACTGAAGCTCAATCTCCCCCTTCTATATCTCTGACCCGCCCTCACTACCAATACGTTATTTCTCAAGAACATAAAATAAGCGGGACCTGAAGAGATGTTTAATCTAGCGTAACTTCCGCAAAAATGATTTGCCTGAGCTGAGATTTTAATCGTGTCATCTACTCATCGAACCCAATCACCGTGCCAAATATTTTCAAAATCGAAGTGGGGGACCTATACCTTCTTCCGCCTTATCGGCATGATTCTAACCTCACCTAACCTAGCGGCCGGTTGCATGTACATATCGCGTCACCACTAGAGGAAGGCAGAACCACCAAGCCGTGAAATAGCAAAATCAGAGACCTAAATTTCTCATATCTTATGATCAATTTACACCTAGATTACTTGTTCTAGAGTGCTCTAATTGCTACAATGGTATCACCTAGTAGAATAAATTCTCCCTCCAATATACAGGGTGATTCCGGAGGAGACCGTCAGATTTTAGGTGAAGTATACACTAGTTAAGGCAGTTTCGAAACAATGTTTGGTTTATGGTTGGGGGCCTTCATTGAGAGTCTACAGGGTGATTTGTCCGATTCGACCGATTTTTCTTTTATTCATAACTTTGGTGTGGCTTGATCAATCTTGATGAAATTTTCAGTGTAGAACAATATGATTGTCTTCTTTCAATAATTCCAACACTTTCTCAAAAATACAGGGTGGGAATTATGATAGGTTCAGATTAAGTTTGCAGGTTGAAAAAACACCCTGTACATTCCGTTTTCAAAAATTTTTTACATGCTTCAGATTCTATCATAAGTTCACATTACTGGAGCGTTTTTAATTTTTTTGGCACACATCCAGTTTTCCTAGAAAAATTTTTCAAGGATGAACAATATCGTTATTTCGCTCCAAGGCATTGAGAATATTCTGAACTGGAATGTAAACCGGTGTCGTCCAATGATACAAAGCTCTTCCTGAGTCCTAAAGTAGTTCTTTCAAATATGAAATTCATATTTAATCACTCATATTCTGATGTATAAAATCATTTAATCCAGAAAATATCTTTATACCTAATTACTCAAACCAAAAAATCTACAACTTATACAGAATAAACATTCGAAACATATCATGAACGGCAAAACTAAGGATTAACATAAAATTTACATGGAATGTTCGAAATGATTTCCCCTTTTTTGAATACATATTCGAGACCTTTTTATTAAATTTCCAATTGACCTTCTAATGAGGGATTGATTTTACTTCAAGATATTACATTCCTCGAAAATCCTTTCAACTAGGTGTTCTCTACTTCTAATTTCAACCTTATAAACTCTTGTTTTCAGATATCCCCACACAAAATAGTCTAAAGGGTTCAAATCAGGCGATCTTTGTGGCCAAGCAATAGGGCCTCCACGACCAATCCATCTGTTCGGATAATTTACATCCAGGTGATTTCTCACATTCAATGCAAAGTGAGGTGGTGCTCCGTCATGATGAAAGTACATAGAGCGGATATGTACATTTTCCAATAAATTTGGTAAAATATTTTCCAAAAAATCTAGGTAAATTTCACCATTTAATCTTTCCGCAAAAATGTGAGGGCCAACTAAATTTCCGTCTATTGTTCCAAGCCAAATATTGGCAGAAAATCTGTGTTGTGTATTATGACTCTTCTTCAAATGCGGGTGGTCTCTTGCCCATTCGTGGGAATTGTGGATATTAAAAATTCCATTCTTAGTGAACATAGCCTCGTCGCTGAATAGAATACGAAAAATATTTCGTTGATGACTAATAACCCAGCGACCATAAGGCCATAAGTGAGTACATTTTTGAACGAAACTACTATGTTTTAGGAATATTCGCTTCATAGAAAACCGGAAGTGTGCCGAAAATCACCTGAATAATGACTCAGTTTTATGTTAATCCATAATTTTGCCTTTCATATGTTTCGGATGTTTATTCTGTATTTGTAGTAGTAGTATGTAGATTTTTTTGGTTCACGTACGTATAAAGAAATTTTTTGAATTGAATGATTTTATACATCTGAATATGAGCGATCAAATATGAATTTCGAATTTGGAAAATTTATTTTAGGACTCAGGAAGAGCTTTGTATTATTGGATGATACAGCTTTACCATCTAGTTCAGAATATACTCAATGCCTTGGAGCGAAAAGACGATATTGTTCATCTTTGAAAAATTTTTCTAGGAAAAATAGACGTGTGCCAAAAAAAATAAAAACGCTCCAGTAATGTAAGCTTATGGTAGAATCTGAAGCAAGTAGAAAATTTCAGAAAACGGAATGTACAGGGTGTTTTTTCAACCTGCATACTTAATCTGAACTTATCATAATTCCCACCCTGTATTTTTGAACAAGTGTTGAAAGTATTGAAAGAAGATAATCATATTGTTCTACACAGAAAATTTCATCATGATTGATCAAGCCATACCAAAGTTATGAATAAAAGAAAAATCGGTCGAATCGGACAAATCACCCTGTAGTCCCTCAATGAAGGCCCCGAACCATAAACCCAACATTGTTCCGAAACTATATTGACTAGTGTATACTTCATCTAAAATCTGACGGTCTCCTCCGGAATCACCCTGTATAATCAGATATATTCAGGATATACTATTGATTATACCGTACTAATATTGATACAGAAAATTTACAATCCATTCTATATTTTTATATTAGTTTTATTTATATTAGTTTTATTCAATGAATGAATCTTCCTACAAAGTTTCGTAACAATCGGTGTAATATGGAACGGGATATAGAATGATCATTGTTTGAGAAATAGGTCCTTAACTCCGACAACGCTTGCAATCCTGCTGTACCTAAGGGTCTCTGAGATGCGTCTCTCGTAGTTAAATCGACATACCTAATTTGCTCGCTATCGGTCGATGGATATGGGAGAAAGAGGGAAATCCTGGAAATGATAAAATCGCATATATCATCCTCTCCAGGTTTCGTCGCCATAAGGCCCATGATAAGCAAGATATTACCATAACCTGGTCAAAACGAAAAATCGTCATAACTTCTACAATTTTCATAGTTTTGAAAAAGTATGTTAGTCTGTCTAGGAGACATCTCGATGAATACTATCGTTTTATGGCGTAATACTTTAACGACCCAAAATGTGCTCCGCACTCTAATTCAAGATACGCCCTGTAAATTTTATTATAGCTATTGATTCTATGCCCCTCAGTGAACATACGTACCAAATTTCATCGAAATCGGACAACCCCATCCAAAGGCTACCTTGTCTCTAACTCCATCTCTTAGGCCCGTTTGCAGCAGCCGAGAATTGTCTAGAAAATTTGCTCGAAAATTCATGCGCCGTGAATTATGTACCTTTACATACGCACTTTCGGTGGAATTCTCTGTTCGCTTACATACTAAATTATCACTACCGTTTTCTCAACCAAATATAGGTAGAGAATTCTCAGCTGTGACAAACGGGCTTTAGAAGTAAAGCAACGCCCCCTTTTATAAAGCCACACCCACTTATTAAGCTCCTCCCCATTTGTATGGCCTGTTTTTCTGCATTTTTACATCAGTAGAACTCTTTATTCTACAGATATTAACCCACCCTGGCCCCTATTACTCCCCTACTCCGTAACAATCGAGGTCAAAACTGAATAATTTGAAATGCTATATCTCGTACACCATCCATGATATTCTACCTATACCTATATTTGCAAGATTCGCTATTAAAATTAAAATCATTCAAAATGGAGATTCGATCTACCAAGTCTGATGGATGAAAGATGAGTATGAAGCGGGATATTGGGTGGATCTTAAAATACCATATCACCAATATCTCCGAATACACTCGATATCTTGCTGAAAGAGCTAAGGCTGAAGTTTCAGAAAACTTGTCGTCAATAAAGCTCTTCGTAACCGGTTTTGGTTCAATATTAAAATAAATATAAGGTCCACCATATTATTTCTCCAATTTCATGCTCAATTTAGTCGTAATATAATGATCTGCCTGAGCTGATATTCTATCGGATAAAGAGCAGATGCGATTTCTGCCCGCGCTTCCCACCCACGCATTCTACCCGCGAATTCCAACCCACGCTTTCTACCCGCGCTTCCCACCAACGCTTTCTACCCGCGCTTCCACCCTCGTTTCCACCCTCGTTTCCCACCTACCCTTTCTACCTATGCGTTATTCCTCTTAAAATAACCTTGACCTGAAGATGTTTAATCTAGCGTAACTTCCTCAGAAATGATTTGCCTGAGCTGAAATTTTAGCCATGTCATCTACTCATCGAACCCAATCGCTATGCCAAATTTTATCAAAATCGGAGAGGGGGACCTATTCCTTCTTCCGCCTTTTCGGCATGTTTCTAACCTCACCTAACCTAGCGGCCGGTTGAATCTACATGCCGCACGATCACTAGAAGCGAGCAGAACCACGGGGCCGCAAAAATTGCGCAAAATCGGAGGCCTAGAAATGTCTTATGTTGGGGTCAATTTTCTCCTAAAATACTCATTTACCTGAGCTGATATTTTAACAGTATCATCTACTCATCAACCCCAATCACTGTGCCAAATATTTTCAAAATCGGAGAGGGGGACCTTTTCTTTCTTCCGGCTTAACGGCATAATACTGACCTCACCTAACCTAGTGGCCGGTTGCATCTACATGCCGCACGATCACTAATAAGCGTGCAGGACCAATAGGCCGCAAAATATAGCTAAATCGAAGGCCTAGAAATGTCATTGGGTTATATCCCTACCCACGCATCCCAACCCACGCATCCCAACACAAGCTTCCCAACACAAGCATACCAAACCACGCATCCCAGCCCACGCATCCCAACCCACGCATCCTTACCCACGCATCCTTACCCACGCATCCTTACCCACGCATCCTTACCCACGCATCCTTACACACGCATCCTTACACACGCATCCTTGCCCTCGCATCCTTACCCACGCATTCTACCTACGTATTCTACCTGCGCATCCCGAACCACGCTTTCTACCCGCGCTTTTCACCCACGCATTCTATCCGCGCTTCCCTGCCGCCCTTTCTACCTATGCGTTATTCCTCAGGGACCTAAAAGAACCGTGACCTGAAGATTATTAATCTAGCGTAACTTCCTCAGAAATGATTTGCCTGAGCTGAAATTTTAACCTTGTCATCTACTCATCGAACCCAATCGCTATGCCAAATTTTATCAAAATCCAAGAGGGGGACCTGTTCCTTCTTCCGCCTTATAGGCATGTTTCTAACCTCACCTAACCTAGCGGCCGGTTGCATCTACATAGCGCACGATCACTAGACGAGGGCAAAACTGCCAAGCGGTAAAACTGCAAAATCAAAGGACTACATTTCTTATATTTTATGATCGATTTACTAACATTCCTACGGCTCGACAATCGATTCCATTCATAATTATCAATTGTTTGAACCACATCTTCTGGTAACTTCTGGTAATCAGAGTCATAAACATAAGGTCTCCGTGTTCGGATGTTGAATTGGCTGAATTCAATTTCGAATTAAACGTTGAATTCTGTGCCAAAAGTGCGATAAAATACTGTTGAATTTGAAGTATTCTGTAAACAATGTGCTGGTTTAACAACATCGGAGATTTCGGTCATTGAACTGCGGGGAAAACATCAGGTATTGTCAAGGCTATCAATGAAAAAAATAAACTTTACAGGCAGATTAGGACCAGTCCACGGAATCAGACACTAATAAATAGATATAGAATCTATAAGAGCCTCCTTGAAAAACTGATAACGAATGCGAAAAAAAATTATTATGCAAGCAAATTGATGAAATATGGGGGAGACCCGAGAAAATTGTGGAGTTTCCTCGGTGGTAAACAAAAGATGAATATAGATCCTGGGCCTATAATAAATAATAACGTTCTGCTCGAGAAAGATCAGGACATAGTGGAAGCCTTCAATGCATACTTTTCGAGTGTTGGTCCTGCTTTAGCTGGTAAAATTGATCGAAACAGTGTCAATGTGGTGGACGACAGGAACATCAATAATTTAACTCTGAAACCAACAGATGAAACTGAGATGCTGAAAATTGTAAAATCCCTGAAATCAGATAAAGCTCCAGGATTGGATGGTATAACGACGAATACGCTGAAGAACATTGCCTCAAATATTCTGGTTCCTCTCTGTCATGTGGTCAACTCCTCAATGGAGTCTGGTGTCTTTCCCGACATTCTCAAGGAAAGCTTGGTCAAGCCGGTATACAAGTCGGGAGATAAGAAGGATGTAAGCAATTATCGAGCAATTTCCCTCACGTCAAATTTGTCAAAAATATTTGAGAAAATCATTCATGAAACAACAGCTGAATTTTTGGAAAGCTGCCAAGTTTTGAAAGAAGGCCAATTCGGTTTTCGTAAGGGAAAATCAACACAGGATGCTGTAGCGCAACTAACGGCCAATATATATCGCTCCCTTGACACTGCTAAACCATGCCTATGCCTATTTATCGATTTAAAGAAAGCTTTCGATACCGTAAATCACGAAAAACTATTGAAAACACTAGAAGGATATGGAATTAGAAATCGAGCTTTGGATTGGTTTGGGAGTTACTTGTCGGGCAGGAGTCAACGTGTCCAGGTTCGAGATCATCTTAGCACCTCTTCCCCCATCCAATCTGGAGTGCCTCAAGGAACGATCTTAGGACCACTATTGTTTATAGCATATCTCAATTCAATTTTCACAATCAATATTGAGGGTGAATTGACTGCTTTTGCTGATGATGCGGCCATTTTTTACGATGCTGATACCTGGGAGATGCTGAAGGAACGGGTTGAGAGAGATTTCGTTGAAGTGGTGAACTTTTTCAATTCCAAACTCTTGGCCATAAACTATGAAAAAACATGTTTTATGCCTTTCTCTGCAACATCTGTGAGGCTGCCTTCTTTCAGGTCGCTATCGTTCTCAAGAACTGGACTAGCGTATGAAATAAAAATTGATGATAAATTCAAATATTTGGGAATATACCTGGACAAACATCTGAGGTGGAACTATCACATAGAACATTTGGCCAAACAATTGCGTATACTGATACCACGTTTCAGAAAGTTGAGAGATTTTTGCAAGTTGGGACTTCTGTAGAAGATCTATTTTGTGTTGGCACAGACGCACCTGAATTATGGAATATTGGCCTGGGGTGGAGTGACGAAAAGTTGCCTGAGGAAGCTTGAGATAACACAGAAGTGGCTACTGAAGATAATATTCAGAAGACCATTTCGTTTTCCAACCGAGAGATTGTATGCGGAGAGCGGAGTTATGGACCCGCGAAAACTTTTTTTCCTTGCGCTATCCATACATCAGAAAAAACATTTGGTGTCTGCAATTTTTAATGATCATCTATATGATACAAGGAATAGAGGAACTTGGATAACTCATTCGAGGACGAACAGGACAATAGGTCAAAGATCTCATACCTATCTAGCTCCGTTCATATTCAATAAAATACCGCCTGAAATTAAAAATGTTGTAATAAACGTCTTCAGGAGAAAAATTAAAGAGTGGCTTGTCTCGCTGCCGACATGGAAAGTTTGCCAAATGATAGACTTGAAAAATTCTTATATCCATACTTAAGGACGAAAAATTAACCATGGCTCATAACAAATGACATTCTATCATTAGTTTTTCTTTGTACTCCTTTGTAAGTTGTTTGTTTATTTCATAATGATTCATGAATTTTCCTCACAAGACAATTTCTGAAATTGTCTTCGGAAAAGAATTTATCTGGGATGTTTTTTCAACAATAGATATACTTATGCATAAAATGAATTGTAAATATGCTGAAATTGTTTCTTTTTTTCTTTTTTCTGTGACAATATAGGATGTAACTACTTGTCGAATAAACGTCATAATTATTATATTATTATTATCTATAAAAGCACATCCCGTTACGTGACAATGCCGTTTTTGCATTTTAACGACATACCCTTATGTCACCTGTTGAAATTTTCAAAGTTCATTTCCAGCGTTCCTACGGCCCGACAATCAATTCCATTCGGAATCAGCAATTGTTTCAATGATATTTAACATCTACTAAGTGGTATCATCATGTGACTATGCCGTTTTTGTATTTTATCGAGCCACCCTCAACTCAACTTTGAGAAATTACTATGTTCGTTTGTGTCGATCCTGCGGCCTGACAATCAAATTTCAGACATTATTGTCGATTGTTCATTATATAGTAATCGAATGTACGAAATCACATTACGCACCGATTTATTTTCATACTCGGGATCATGAGTTACGGTGCGCCCGTAAGAAACCGTTGTTGACAGAAAGCGTTGCTGTTTTCTCACTCACCAATTTACCCAAGTTTGCACTCGAATATCTACTAAACTATTGCATGTAGAGTGCTAAGACACGTACAGTAGCATCTCAAAATTATGTAGATTATCCCTGTAGAGTATTTTCGAATCGAAGTTTCATGTTTTACACTTTTCAACTAAATTTGTGTATATTCAGAGATTGGAGATTTCTCCAAGAGTACTGCTCTTAGAATGCTCATATTGTTACAATAACAAATAACATCACTAAATTATTTAGAATCTCCTTGCACAATATTGTCAACATCAGAGAGAATGGATTATATGAATTGATTAACGATTTCCTCTGAAACTTCTAAATTGCCTACTGTACCTATAGACTGAAATCAGTGATTAGAACTTTCCTGCCAACTTTCGTAGAAATCAATGCAATGGTTGCCAAGCCCAAAATGTCGATATCTCCGGAACCGATGGAGATATTGATTTGCTTAGGATGTCAAAATACTCCATCAGAAATGTAGAATCAAACTACCGAGTTTCATTGACACAGGTTTTATAGTTATCGAGATATAGGGTGGACCTTGAAAACACCAAATAATCGATAACTCCGAATCCACTCTATATTTTGCTGTACCTAGTGGGTCCACAAAAATTGTTGTTGATAGGTGCTTCTTCATACCAAGTTTCGTCGCGATGGGTATAATAACAATCGGGATATAGGGTGATCATTGTCAGAGCAAATGGTCGATAACTCCGAAACCGCTGGGAATCCAGCTGTACCTAAGAGTTCAGAAGAACCGTCTCGACGAGAGGGAAATCCTCAACGACATTCATAATGATAGGACGCATAATAAGCAAGTTATTGGCAAATCCTTGTCTAAACTAAAATTCCTCATAACTTCTACGATTTTCATAGATCTAAAAACTTATGTTATTCAGTCTAGGGGACATCTCGACGAATACTATCGATTTATGGCATAAAATTTTGACGATCCAAAAAGTGCTTCACACTCAAATTCAAGATCCACCCTGTATATTTTATCACTCTTTATTAAACCTATCCACCCCTACTACAATACTCCTAAATGCGTGTCATCTTCTCATCGAAACCAGTCACCGTGCAAAATATTTTCAAAATCGGAGTGGGGGACCTAAACCTTCTCTCACCTTATCGGCATGATTATAACCTCACCTGACCTAGTGGCCGATTGCATGTACAGGGTGGGCAAAATTCGTCGTCTACTGAAGGGATCTCGAGAACTATAGCAGCTAGAAGAAAACGGACGGCACATTCTCTAGCTCTGTTTTCTTGACTAATCCAAAACTGAAAACAGATCCAGCCTAACGTTCATAGATTTTGAGTTATGAACGAAAATTTTAGAAATTGTCATTTTTAATGAAGCTGAATAACTCGCTTATTTGAACTCGTATTCGAAATCTGTTGTTACATTCTACAGGTACTTTTTTATGAGAAATTCGAATATGACATCAATACATTTTTTGATCCAGTCATTATCGGGATACGACAGAGATTTCTGATTTTTCAAATATAAACTATAATAGAAAGTTCTTTCATCTTGCTGCAATTTTTTGCTGTTTTCAAAAATGTATCATATTACGCTATTCACATAAATATAACGTAAGAAACAAAAAACAATACTTTTTCCTGCTTTTCGATCAACTGTTGAATTTTCAGTAGGCTGGCGTAACCATAGCGACCGTTGAAAATGCATTATGGTTCGTGAACTCCACATAATCCTATGTAAACACAACCTTCTGCGATAGGAATCACCGACTGACGAATAATTAGTTCTTTTATATATCGATATCGAGATCGATATCCTTTTGAAGAGAGTAAGAGATTTTCGTCTGATTATTAAAGAAGAAAATTTATTCAATTATCGTTTTTTTATGAAAGAAACTTTAAGAATCAGTAATATAAATGATATACGATAGCTATCTATAATTATAATTTTTACAAAAATAAGATAATGAAAAATGGGTAGGTACTTCTGTCAACGGTAGTGTTCGAATTATGAACCATCATAAGTCAAGCATGCCAAACATCGCGAGAAAAAACGATGACAAATTAATCATCGAAATATTTATTCAGCAATCCGTGATATAAATCATAGAGGCTCAGGGGTTCACTAAATATAATGCATATTCAACGGTTGCTATGGTAACCCTGCCTACTTATAATTCAACAGAGAATCGAAAAGCAGGAAGGAGTATTGAATCTTTTTTCTCGTGTAACATTCATGTGAATAGTAACGTATGATACATTTTTGAAATCAGCAAAAAAATTGCAGCAAGATGAAAGAACTTTCAAGTATAGTTTACATTTGAAACATCAGAAATCCCTTTCGTATCTAGAATATGACTGGATCGAAAAATTTCTTAATATCATATTCGAATTCCTCATAAGAAGTGCCTGTAAAATGTAACAACGAATTTCGAATACGAGTTCAAATAAGCGTGTTATTCAGCTTCATCGAAGATGACAATTTCTCAATTTTTGTTCATAACTCAAAATCTATGACCGTAGGCTGGATCTGTTTTCAGATTTGGAATAGAAAGGAAAAAAGAGCTGGAGAATATGTCATCCGTTTTCTTCTAGCTGCTATAATTCTCGAGATCCCTTCAGTAGACATCGAATTTTGCCCATCCTGTACATGACGCACGATCACTAGAAGAAGGTAAAACGGCCAAGCCGTAAAACTACAAAATCGAGGGCCTACATTTGCCATATTTTGGGATCAATTTTCTCGCGAAATACTCATTTGACAGAGCTGAAATATCAACCGTGTCATCTACTCATCGAACCCAATCCCTGTGCCGAATATCATCAAAATCGAAGAGGGGGACCTATACCTTCTTTGCTGGTTCGGAAAATGGTCAAAACGTGTTGTATTCCATCGTGTAGAATTAATTATCGCTAACCGCAAATTAGAAACTTTAAGTTGAAGGGTCAAAATTTTCATTCCTTTACTTATCAATTTCCACTTGGTTTTGATATGTAAATAGAAAATTTTATGTTACGTTATTTTTTTGAGACTTTTAATTTATTTTATTATTTATATAGAGAATTTTATTTGAGTTATTTCATTTTGAGAATTATATTTGAGTTCACTTTTATTGGCGAGAGATGGCCCTACACCTCCCCGTGGTTCTTGCTGGACAATAAATTGAATGAAACATCAACCAATTGGATTTAATTGCAATCGTGCGTAATAGCAAATATTTCTGACCCGGGAATCATGATTTTGTTGTTCGATACATTTGTGAGGAGCAAACTGGAGTTTGGATGCATTGTGTGGAACCCAATATACGAGTGCCATAGACATCACATGGGGGCTGTTCAGAGAAGGTTTTTCAAGTAGTTGATATTTAAGGAGGAGGGTGTTTATCCGATACGAGGCTTTGATCATGCTGTTTTGTTAGATATATTCGGTGCTGTTAAGCTTGATGTCAGGAGGGGCGTTGCTTGTTTGAGGTTACTTCATGGACTCTTGAATGGTACTGTTGAGTTGACTGTCCGGATCTGACGCTAGAGTAAGATTTGATGTACGACGTCCAAGTTCAAGATCCGCACACATGTTCAACATTGCTACACCAAAAACAAATATGTTGTTACAGTCACCGGTGTATATGATTTGTTCTAAATTCAATCAGGTTTCGCATCTCTGTGATATTCACTTTGATAGTGTTTCCACGATATGTAAAACTTTCATTAATTTTTGTGATAATGGATATGAGTGTTAGTTTAATTTTTTTTCTGTTGGCAACTTGCTTACTTTTTTAGTTCCACTGTTCATGCTTCTTAGTCTATAAGTTACCTTTTTGCATATTAGTTTTAGTTCATAGTTTTTGTAGATTTCCTGTTATTGGCCGCTGCCCGTTGGAAATAAATCCTCATTATTATTATTATTATTATTTATCTTCTCATCGAAACCAATCACCTTGCCGAATATCTAAATCGGAATGGGGGACCTAAACCTTCTCTCACCTTACCGGCATGATTCTAACCGTAGATAGAGGAAAGAGAAGATACCGCATTGCGCAGCTACGAAGGAGAGCTCTCTGTGGACTCTGTGTCCAACATTAACTTGTTTTTGTTTACGTTTACCCCAATCATTGAACTCTATGGGAACTGGAATGGCTTCGTAGGTAGCAAAATTCGACGAAAAGTGTGACCGAGAGAGAGGGAAGATGTAGAGCAACCTTTCTCTCTCTAGCGTGTTTTTGTTTACACTATTATAACCTAAATTTAAATGTCATTTTCGTAGATAAATTTTAAATTATATTGTTTAATGTCTTTTTGTCAGTATTTTAGTAAAAATCGTGGTGAAAAATTGTTTAGAAGCCATATACTTCCGATTTACATTCCTAAGAAACTCGAAAAATGTCTATATATCAAGTCAAGTTGGCTGTTGAACAGAATTTCTTGTGCTTTTTCAAAGCTTGAATATAGTTTTTTGGTGAGTGTTTTTCAAGTCTATGTGTTTCCCAGAGTGACAAAAGTTGTTTTTGCAGTAACAAAAAACATTTTGAATAAGAAGAATTTGATAACAATGGTCCAGTATTGTGTTGGAAACGGATGCCATAATGCAGGGGACATAAATATAATATAATATAATATAATATTTTTTCTGAGAAGTGTTGGTATCACATAAACCAATCCATCCTGATCAGTATTACGGAACTGAGAATCCACAAAAGGAGAGAAGCAGTAAATAATTAGGAATTATGCCTCATGTTTTTCATTGTTTTAGGTTCCCTCTCCGAAAACCTTTTACTTTACAACTTTGGACCAAAGCTACAGGAAGGAAAAATTGTTATCCGTAGAAATACGTTTGCAGAAAAAAATGCAGTCCCCCATAGAAAACATTTCTTGGCAGTTGGTCAAGGAATTAGAAAAAGTTCAAAGGGAGGAAGGTCTAAGGTTGGCTAATTCCCTCTCATCTCAGCATATCAATTATAAAAATAGAATTATGAATATCTGATTAGCTACTCAAACAATGAGTAATGGGGTAGTGGATGCTATTGAATTTCCTGATAAAAAATGTAAGAACTTACAATTCAAAGATAATGCCGCTACCGTTGAATTCATTAGAGAAATTGATAGAGTGTTTGACATTCTCAATTCTAGAAATCCGTTCCAGAGAGGGTTTAAAGCTCCAATTAGATCTTCTTCCCTGAGGTATGTTGAGGAAATTTTCAGTGAAACTATAGAATATTTAGAATCATTGGATATTGATGATACCCAACATTCTTCTTCACTGTCGAAAGACATTCGCTTTAGGATTTATTTTGACCATGAAGAGTGCACTAGGGCTAGCCAGGAAATAATTGTTAAGCAAATGTAACATTTTTGTTCCAATTATGTTAGATAAAAATATTTCAGCAATTTTGTTCTTTACTTTTTGATATGGTTCCTTTTATATATTGAACTATTTGGATTATTTGAAATCTCTCGCACTGACACCAGAGAAGACTCTGTCTCTGCTCCAGAGACAGACAGACACTGCTTTTCATATGATTCCAAAGCTTTATCCGAGGCTTTTCAAATCATTTCCTATATTCTTGCCTCACGATTATAATTAATATTTATATTCAAATTACTCTAAAGCTTCAATTTTATCAATTCATCAAGGCTGTAAGGGTGATTATTAAAAATTTCGTTCTCGAAATTCAGAAAATTATGATTAACATCATAAATCACTAAAAAAAGTGCATATTCGTGAAAATTTTTAGAAATTTCGATTAGAATGACAAACCAATGATTAATTATTTTTAGAACGAACCGACTCGTTGAAAGATTTGAATAATTTCGGAAATAGAGAAAGAAGTGAATTTTTCCAATCAGTATCAAACCTTCAAATATTTTCAGTTCATTCTTTCATTCCCGCACATTGAAATGTTTACGTTGCTAATAGCAACGGCGTGCGAGAAAGAAAGGTTGCTCTACATCTTCCCTTTCACTCTTCCTCATTTTGCCTGTATCGCGATGCCATTCCAGTTCCCATAGAGTTCAATGACCCCAATCCGAATTATTCTTTTTCGGCATATTTGCCACAAATTACACAATTTCCTGGCATGCTGACAACGAAATTCTTGATACGGAACACTATTACATCGAACACAAATACAATAATTAACATTCAAATATTGGGGTAAACGTAAACAAACATGGAGTAGATGCACAGTAAATGTCAACAAAAACATAGAGATGTTGGACACACTTTTCTTGTTGTTTACGTTATCTTCCCCTTCCTCTATCTACGATTCTAACCTCACCTAACCTAACGGCCGGTTGCATGGGGACATGACGCGCAATCACTAGAAGACGACAAAACCACCACGCCGCAAAATTGACAGATTGTCATTTTAAATGAAGCTGAACAGTTCGCTTATTTGAACTCGAATTCGAAATCTGTTGTTACATACTACAGGCACTTTTTTATAGCAAATTCGAATATAATATTATTAAATATTTGGATCAAGTCTTTGTCGAGATACGACGGGGATTTCCGATTTTTGCAATGTAAACTATAGTTAAAAGTTTTTCCATCTTCCTACAATTTTTTTGGTTGATTTCATTGATGTGTCATATGTCGCTATTCACATGAATATTGCACGAGAAATCAACCTATCACAGAATTAAGCGAAGTTCACGAACCATAATGCATTTTCTACGATCTCTATGGTTACAAGTATTGAATTTTTTTCTTATGTTATATTCATGTGAATAGCAAAATATGATACTTTTTTGTAATCAGCAAAAAATTTGCTGCAAGATGGAAGAACTTTCAAATATACTTTACCTTACCTATCAATATTCAGAAATCATTGTCGTATCACGAAATTGACTTGATCAAAATATTTAATATCATTCTCGAATTGCTAATAAAAAACAGCCTGCAGGATGTAACAACAGATTTCCAATGCGAGTACAAATGAGCGAGTTATCCATCTTCATCGAAAATGACAATTTATTTATTCATACTGCATTGAGCAGCTATGACGGGAAACCCCATAATTATAATAAAAAATAGAACAAATAAAGGATGCTTCAAATTGCGCGTTTTTTTTTAGGATAAATAAAATATAGATGCTGCACCGAATTCGTCTGGGTATTTTGACAATTATAGAGTGGGATGTATGATATTTTTAGATGGCATCGTACACGATTCAACAACACGTCCAAATTGTTGAATCATTTTATAAAAATCAGCGTTCTCTGAAAAGTGTTTTTAGAAAATTACGTGAATTCTATGATTTAAATCATCGTCCGTCTGAAAGTACTGTTGGTACTGGATCAAAAAATTCAATAATATAATATTATCATATTCGAATTCCTCATAAAAAAAGTGCCTGTAGAATGTAACAACTGATTTCGAATACGACTTCAAATAAGCGAGTTATTCAGCTTCATCGAAAATGAAAATTTCTCAATTTTCGTTCATAAATCAAAATCTATGAATGTTAGGCTGGATCTGTTTTCAGATTTGGAATAGTCAGGAAAAAAGAGAATGTGTCGTCCGTTTTCATCTAGCTGCTATAGTTCTCGAGATCTCTTTAGTAGACAACGAATTTTGCCCACCCTGTACATCTGGATTTCCAACGATTCTGGAGTTACCGATGTGAAGTTAGCGGCCACTTCATCCGGAGATAGCAGCCGTTTCGCCAGTGGCGTCGGGTGAATTATATTTTATCATAACTTTTCACTGGAACATAATTCGCATATGAAATTTGTAGAAACTCTCTTTGAGGTCATTTCTTAAGCCACATCTTGATAACTGATTACTTTTTTTTCCAAGCTGTAAAAATAACCCTTCAACAAAATTAAACTATCTGGTTTCTTTCGAAATACATCGAAGTAAAAAACCTCTACGGATGAAAATATGAGACAATATTATTAATAATAACAGAAAAAAATCCTTACAATTTCATTGCATTCGAAAGGGGCTGAGGGTTTAAAATCACCGCCACCCCCATAAATCTTATTTGTTGAGGAAATATAGAAGGAACAATCCTCTACAGATGAAAATCACAGTTATATGTACCCCAAGGAACAATTTTCCATCAATTTCATTGAATTCGGAAGGAGCTGAGGGTGAAAATCACCGCCACCCCCATAAATCATATTAGTTGGGAAAATATCGAAGGAACCATCCTCTACAGATGAAAATCACAGGATGGTTCCCTCGATATTTTCCCAACAAATAAGATTTATGGGGGTGGCGGTGATTTTCACTGCTCAGCCCCTGCCGAATTCAATGAAATTGATGAAAAATTGTTCCTTGGAGTACATAGGACTCATCTTGTGATTTTCATATGTAGAGGACGGTTCCTTCGATATTTTTCCAACTAATATGATTTATGGGGGTGGGGGTGATTTTCACCCCTCAGCTCCTTCCGAAAACAATGAAATTCGTAAGAAATATTTTCATGATCATAATAAACACATTCCGTGAGTTTCATTAGTAGAGGTGATTTTTTCGATGTTCCCAGAGACAATAATATTTAGTGGTTGGTGTCCATCTCCACCCCTCAGCCCCTTCCGAACTCAATGGAATTGATGAAAAATTGTTCCTTGGGGTTCTGTAGAGGGCAGTTCCTTCGATATTTTCCCAACTCATTTGATTTATGGGGGTGGTGGTGATTTTCACCCCTCAGCCCTTTCGATTTCAATGAAATTGATGAAAAATTGTTTCTTGGTGTACATAGAACTCTACCTGTGATTTTCATCTGTAGAGGATTGTTCCTCCGATATTTTCTCAACAAATAAGATTTATGGGGGTGGCGGTGATTTTCACTCCTCAGCCTCTTTCGAATGCAATGAAATTGTAATTTTAAGGATATGTTTCTGTTATTATTATTAATATTGTCTCTTATTTTCATCCGTAGAGGTTTTTTGCTTCGATGGTTTTCGGAAGAAACCAGATAGTATATTTTTATTGAAGGGTTATTTTCACAGTTCGGGAAAAAAAAATTAATCATATATCAAGATGTTGCTTCAGAAATGACCTAAGCAGAGTTTCTACAAATTTCATATGCGAACTATGTTCCAGTGAAAAGTTATGATGAAAAATAATTCACCCGACGCCACTGGCGAAACGGCTGCTATCTCCAGATGAAGTGGCCGCTAACTTCACATCGGTTCTGGAGTTAAAGGCGTTTTTGTCATTTCAAGATGATCCCTTCTTCTCCCTTACGCTTCGACCTTATCGAACAAGTTTGGTACGTCGATTCTACTACGAAAGACGCATTTTTGAAACCGTTAAGTAAATGATGGGCTAAATTCGTTGTCTACTGAAGGGATCTCTTTTCGATTCCCTGTCGAATTATAAGTAGGCTGGCTTTACCGTCAAGCTAGCAGAACCAAACCGCTAATACAATATTTATCCAGAATCTGATCACACCATCTCTTTTAGGCTAATTTATTACCCTAGTGAGGAATTTTTTGCTCTCCAATTATTGGAAAAATTGGGGGTTTCGTTAACCCAACCCGTTGCTAGCTGGACAAAACCGATAATCCATTGTTTATACAGAATCTGATTACATCATATTTTAAGGCTAATTTTAGGCTAATTTATAAACCTAGTGAGAATTTTTTTGCTCCACAATTAATGGAGAAATTGGGGGTTTCGTCTACTCGTCCTGTCGCTAGCCGGACAAAACCGATAATCCATTGTTCATCTAGAATCTGATTACGTCATTTCTTCAAACTAACCTTAAGCTAATTCATCACCCAAGTAAAAATCTTTTTGCTCTCTAATTATTGGATAAATTAGGAGTGGTTGCGTTCACAAACTTACTCAGAGCAAGCTCTGATTACCCAAAGCGTTCAGAAACGTACTTTTAGTTCCTCTGAGCATGACCATACTCATACTCTACTCTCGGAGTAAGTTTATGAACACACCCAGTTCCGTCTACCCGTCCTGTCGCTAGCCGGACAAAACTGATAATCGATTGTTTATCTAGAATCCGATTACATCTTTTTTTCAGACTAACCTTAAGCTAATTTATTACCCAAGACAAAATTTTTTTGTCCCCTAATTTTGGGAGAAATTGAGAGATCTGAAAGCTCAAAGAAATGCCACCAATATTAAATCGATCACCAATTGTTCGTCGCAAACTGAGTTCGAGAAATCCCTAACCTGCTAGGTCAAGGTCACTGGTACTACTACCGTTGGAAACAATATCACTTGCATTCAACGATAAACTTCAGCACGAACATCGTAATAATCATTGCCATTGTTTTACTTATTGTTTACTTTTTAAAATATAGGAAACAACAACAAGCACCGGCTGATGCACTTGCGAGCAATAGACCAGTTCATCCTGAGGAGATCGAACTGCAGCCAATATACAATGATCCCAGACCAGGCAGCCATCTCCAGGGATGACAACCACTAACAAAGACATCAAGACCCAAACCACATCACCATGGCCGCCGGGAATATGTACGAAACGTACAATAAATATCCAAAATTAGATATATCAAAATTTCATAAATTCAATTCAACCAAATATTTCCACTTAAAATTATTTAGATCATTCTCTCTTTCATAATTGTTATTTCCTGTGTAAGTAGGCCAGGTGAGACAAAGGATTGCAATAGTTTGTTTTAATATCTAACATTCCTTAATCCAACTGCAGCAATTTTGCAAGTAAAGAAAAATGTACTGAATATGCAAAATGTTAGTCGACTTCGATTATGTGGTCTTGACGTCTTTATACAATTTTACTATATATAGTTTGTTAGATTAGGAAATAAACGTTCATTATCAAGTGATCCGCATTATCAATCTCAATCCTCGAGTCCCAAAATATGATGTTATCAGATTGTGGATAAACAATGGATTATCTTAATCCTTTTGATATCTGAGATATCTGGGATAAGTGAATTTTCCTCTGGAGAGGAGTGTGAAAGCCGCAAGGCTAAAGTCATAACGAGAATAATAATAATTTCACCGCTGTGAAGTTGGCAGACTGTTTCCAGCAGACTGTTTGACGGAAATAGCCGAACGCTTGGACCAGTGGCGCACGCTCGCAAATAGATTTCTCGTGTGAATGTAACGGAATTCTTAGTTTTTTTTCACAGGAAGAAATGCGGAGGAACTTCAACATATGTAATATGGTAAAACGAATATTCCATGCACAAATTGCGGACTTCGGAGGGACAGTGGGTTGAAAAGTTGAACACTTAATATTAGATTTTTTTTACAAGGAAAACGGCGACGGAGCACAAACAGATTTTGTACGATGATTCAGTGGGCCGAAAGGAACATTCTGGAAAAAAAAAATTCGGACTTCGGATGGGACGGCGGGGTTGAAACTTTAACCCCTAACTTTCATAATTTTTTTTTCACAAGGAAAACGGCGACGGAGCACAAACAGATTTTGTACGATGATTCAGTAGGCCGAAAGGAACATTCTGATCAAAAAATTTCGAACTTCGGATGGGACGGCGGGGTTCAAATTTTAACCCCTAAGTTTCATAATTTTTTTTCACAAGGAAAACGGCGACGGAGCACAAACAGCGAAAGGAACATTCTGTTGAAAAATTTTCGGACTTCGGATGGGACGGCGGGGTTGAAAAAAAATTATGAATGTTAGGGGTTAAACTTTCAACCCCTTCGTCCCATCCGAAGTCCGAAATTTTTTGACCACAATTTTCCTTTCGGCCTATTGAATCATCGTACAAAATTGGTTTGTGCTCCGTCGCCGTTTTCCTTGTGAAAAAAAATTATGAATGTTAGGGGTTAGACTTTCAACCCCGCCGTCCCATCCGAAGTCCGAAATTTTTTGACCACAATTTTCCTTTCGGCCAACTGAATCATCGTACAAAATTTATTTGTGCTCCGTCGCCGTTTTCCTTGTGAAAAAAAATTATGAATGTTAGGGGTTAGACTTTCAACCCCGCCGTCCCATCCGAAGTCCGAAATTTTTTGACCACAATGTTCCTTTCGGCCCAATGAATCATCGTACAAAATTTGTTTGTGCTCCGTCGCCGTTTTCCTTGTGAAAAAAAATTATGAATGTTAGGGGTTAGACTTTCAACCCCGCCGTCCCATCCGAAGTCCGAAATTTTTTGACCACAATGTTCCTTTCGGCCTACTGAATCATCGTACAAAATTTGTTTGTGCTCCGTCGCCGTTTTCCTTGTGAAAAAAAATTATGAATGTTAGGGGTTAGACTTTCAACCCCGCCGTCCCATCCGAAGTCCGAAATTTTTTGACCACAATGTTCCTTTCGGCCTACTGAATCATCGTACAAAATTTGTTGGTGCTCCGTTGCCGTTTCCTTCTGAAAAAAAAATTATGAATGTTAAGGGTTGAAGTTTCAACCCCGCCGTCCCATCCGAAGTCCGAAATTTTTCTTCAGAATATTCCTTTCACCCTATTGAATCATCGATCAGAATCTGGTTCTGCTCCGTTTCCGTTTTCCTTGTAAAAAAAATCTAATATCAAGTGTTCAACTTTTCAACCCAGTGTCCCTCCGAAGTCCGCAATTTGTTCATGGAATATTCGTTTCACCATATTAATTATGTTGAATCTCTGCCGCATTTCTTCCTCCGAAAAAAAAAACTAAGAATTCCGTTACATTCGCACGAGAAATCTATTTGCGATCGTGCGCCACTGGTCCAAGCGTTCGGCTATTTCCGTCAAACAGTCTGCTGAAAAGAGTCTGCCAACTTCACAGTCTGTATGCAGAACGCTTGAGGAGATATAAAAGCAATTATAACCGGAAAAGAGACAATAATTCATTCGAAAAGTCGGAAGAAACTTTCTACCGGTCACTCACATCGTCTGATGGGGAAAATGGGAAGTTACCACCAAAGAAAGCCATTGAACAATTCTGGACCGAACAATTATCAACGAAACCTCAGTTCAACGGAGATACCAGATGGACTGAAGATGAAAAATCTGAAGCTATAAAATATGAGCCGATGCAGCATGACATGATCACAATTGAAGAAGTAAAATCAGCTGTCAGAGGATTACACAACTGGGAAGCACCTGGGCCTGATGGATTACAGAACTTCTGGATCAAGAAACTTTGGATTATGCATGACAAATTGACCTCCGCAATAAATGATGTCATTGAAAATCCTGAAAGAATGCCAGTATTCCTTACACATGGCACAATATACCTGTTACCTAAAGACCAAAGGAATACAGAAGACCCATCCAAGTACCGACCAATCATATGTCTTCCAAAGATGTACAAATTAATCACATCGTGCATTTCAAACCGAATTCACAACCATTGCGAAAGGAATAACATCATCGCCATGCAACAGAAAGGATGCACCAAAGACAGCCGAGGGTGCAAAGAACAACTAATAATAATAGATTCAGTTATCTGTAATCAAGCGTTCTCCAAGCGGAGGAATCTTTACGCTGCGTACATAGACTACAAAAAAGCATTCGATTCTATACCTCACGAATGGCTCTAGACGATCTTGAAGATTTACAAGGTGGGTCCCAATATTGTTAAGTTCCTGAAAAACGCCATGTCAACCTGGCGTACTAGTCTGCAAATGAAAGCAGCAGATTGCTCCATTACAACAGGACCTATTCCAATAAGACGCGGAATTTTACAAGGAGACTGGCTGAGCCCTCTGTGCTTCTGCATGGCCCTGAATCCCTTGTCTCATAGATTGAATTCTACGGACTACGGATTTTCCATCAAGAGCGGCAGTAGAACTATAATGGAACTGAATCATCTCCTTTACATGGACGATTTGAAACTCTTCGCATCTACCAAAAAACAAATGCAACTGATGCTGAAAATGGTGGAAGGATTCTCGGAAGACATCAAAATGAAGTTTGGACTAGAAAAATGTCGACTGCTAACCATAACGAGAGGGAAAATAGAAGATGGTACGTTCAAACTCAAGGAAGGTGAAGAAATTGAAGCATTAAAGGAAGGAGACACATACAAGTATCTAGGCATAAAACAGGCAAGAAAAATCAATCAGACCCAGATGAGGAAAGAATTAATGGAGGAGTTCACCCGAAGATTGAGAAGGATAAGGAGAACTGGTCTCAACAGCAAGAATCACTCACCTACGCTTGCTCGGCGCTGAGCTATTCATTTGGTATTATCTCTTGGACGACCACCGATTTAGCAGCTTTAAGGTAAGCGCACATACAACGGCATCGGACGGACGGTATGGATCGGAATAAATTACTTTCAATGGAACTGAATGGAGCAACGCACATATGTGCGGACGGCAGGCATCGCATCGCATCGCATCCGACGGAATTGAGGAACGAGAATTAAATTCCGACCGATGCGTGATGTGCCGGCCGATCCCGACATATGTGCGATACCAATCGGAGATTGCCGCGGCATCTGCGTCATTTTACAAGTCTCTACATGCAGCGGCTTGTACGGGTAGTCATAAGAAATACGAATTCACGGAAGAAGCATGAGTTTTCAATAGAACTTAATACTGCGCGTACAAAATTATAATGAATTGTACAGGGTGGGCAAATTTCGATGTTTTAGCACTACAGCTTTTAAACCAGTGGAGATAGACAAAATCTGATACCCCATTCTCGGTCTCTTTTTCTGAGAAACTAACAAGAGTAGTAGTCATTTTTTTCCACCTTCTTTTGTTTTCGAGTTATAAGCGAAAATTGGAAAAATGGCGATTTCGAAATTAATTTATATCTCCGCTAATACTGATGATAAAGCTCTGGAATTGAAACATTATACAGGCACTTTTTCAAGTACAATCCAGTGGCGTGCTTGCCTTTTTAGCAGGATTTTTAATTACGAAGCTATTACCCAAAGTTTTGTTTTTTTAAATGGGAACATCAGATTTCTGTGCAATTTTCTGAAAGCTTATTTCTTACTGATTTCAAAAATATATAACATCATATAATTTGTATCAATATAAAAAATAGAAAATGATCAAAAACCTTTGTTTTCCCAATATTTCTATGGTTTCAACTTTTGACGAGAACAGAAAAATAGAGCTTCCTAAAACAAGATCAGTCTCCTTCCGGCAATGTCATTCTTTCTATGCTTTTTACCAATTTTCACAAAATTTGAATCTTGGAGAAATTGAGTAAGAAGCATAGAAATGAAAGGACTAATAGAAGGAGACTGTGGTAATGATAAGATGCTACATTTTTCTATTCTCATCGAAAGTTGAAACCATAGAAATATTGAGAAAGAAGGTTTTTGACCATTTTTTATTATTTTTATTAATACAAACCATATGACGTTATATATTTTTGAAATCAGTAAAAATTGAGCATTCAAAAAATTGCACAGAAATCTAGTGTTTCCATTTAAAAAAACATAACTTTGGGTCATAGCTCCGTAATTAAACATCCTGCTGAAAGAGCAAGCACGCCACTGGATTCTACTTAAAGAAGTGCCTGTATAATGTTTCAATTTCAGAGCTCTATCATCAGTATTAGCGGAGATATAAATTTATTTCGAAATCGCCATTTTTTCAATTTTCGCTTATAACTCGAAAACAAAAGAAGGTGGCCAAAAAGGACTATAACACTTATTAGTTTCTCAGAAAAAGAGACCGAGAATGAGGTATCAGATTTAAACTCCACTGGTTTAAAAGCTGTAGTGCTAAAACATCGAAATTTGCCCACCCTGTACAATTTAAGTGACAGAAATTATAGCAACCATTTTTTTTTCCTTCATCAAATGCGGAAATAAATGAACATATTCTCCAAAATCCCTCCTTTTTTACATATGTCATGTATCCACATTCGTCTACGATTCCTTCGCTTCTGAAACTCTTCTTCCTCCAGAACAAACGCTAGTTCCTCACCGCTTGAAGACATATTCGCAACTAATCTATTCCTCCGGAGTCCGGCGATTCCGATGTTTTATGTGCGATACCTTCATAAAAATTCCGCCGGTGCCGTGCCGTTCCTTCCATGCCGTCCGTCCGATGCCGATGTATGTGCGCTTACCTTTACAGAGAAAAATAAGGACGATGCTGACTAAACACAATAAACATCACCCCAAAAGCTCAATAGAACGGACAGAGCTGCCACGACATCTTGGGGGTAGAGGAATTGTTGATTTGTCCAACCGTATGACCCAGGAAATTGAAGGATTTCGAAAACATTTCCTGAGCAAGGCAGCTTCGTCAGAACTCCATCGAGTAGTTTGTGTTGCTGATAGTTCTACACCATTAAAGCTACAACAGGATCACTTGGAAACAGTAAAACACTCTGCAGAAAGTAAAATGCAGAAACTGATTAGCAAACCTTTGCATGGAAGGTACCAGAACGAGGTCAACCATGATTACGTCGACATATCTGCGTCGAACTAGTGGTTGACTTCCGGAAGATTGTTTCCTGAGACAGAGGGCTCCATGCTCGCCATCCAGGTGCTTCCAACAAGAAATTACATGAAATATATCGCCAAGGATGCCTCAGTGGCGGACGATAGCTGTCGTTATGGCTGTGCGACACATAAAACTATCCAGCACATCACCGGGGGATGTCAGAAGTTCGCGGGCACGGAGTACAAAAATAGACATGATGCTGTTGCCAAGATTCTTCACCAAGAATTGGCACTAAAACACCAACTTCTAACTTCGAAAAAGGTTCCTTATTACAATTACCATACGGATGCTGTGTTGGAAAAAGAACATCACAAGCTCTACTGGGATCGCACGGTTCTCACAGACCGGAAAATAACCCACAATAGACCAGACCTCATATTGCTCAATAAGGATGAGGACACAGCACTATTCATCGACGTGGCAATTCCAAATATGTAATAACAATCTTCTAGATAGGCACACTGACAAAATTTCAAAATAAAGAGATCTTGAGGAACAAACCAGTGGAAGCTGAAAGATATCAAGACCATCCCTATTGTCATTTCATCTACAGGCCTGATACCGAGTAAACTATTAGAGAACTTGAGGAAACTTCAGTTGGACGAAAATATTGAAAGCCGCAAGGCAAAAGTCATAATATAATGATATAGTTTATTCTGGGAAATACAAAACAACAACAAACAAAAATGACATAAACTATAAATTGTTTGAAAAATCCTACCTTTTTTCGATGAAATGTATCTGTTCTTTTTTACTGGCTCATTATGAATAGATTAAATCCTTGGCAACGGATCTGGTCCATTCCGTTTGATCATCACACTCACCAGCAAATAACAAACAAGTAAAACAATAAAGACTGTTACTAATTTCACAACCACATAACCATTCGACTTTTTCATAAGTGTTTATCTTGAAGTTTCTTTTATAATCGCGTATTTTACATTTTGTTACATGCGTGATCGATAAATACCTACGGTTTTGGACGACCGGCACTTTTGATATTTTGTTTTTCTACTAATGTCAGCGAAGAAAAACGAATTGTTTTCAAATATTGTACGCTAATGCAAATCGGATTCTCCAAACTTTCGGCCATAATTGAGCGAATACAACGAACACGGTCGACAGAAGCTTACCCACAACCACACACGACGCACGACGTACAAACACTGGATGTGTACCTGCGTCAGCTAAATACTGTTAACTGTACGGGTCGTGTAGGGCGCGAGGGGTAGCCGCTGCACCAATCAGGGATCAGTCCGAGAGAGCAGTGTAAGTGTTTGCCGTTTATTTTAGGTTTTAGGTCTAGCGTCTACGCGTATAATTATTTTCAATTGCATTGGCGTTCAAAGTATGTAGTTATCAAGCAAATTCTCCAGCCATCTGGAGTCTGAAATACATGGGATGATTATCTACTTGATCAGTTGGAAAGGGTGGGCATAAGAGGTAATAAGTACTCTATCTATCTATCAAATAGACACCAACAAGTTCGATTTGGAGATGAATTGAGTAATAAAAAACCAGTTAAGATGGGTATACCTCTGGAAAGGTACAACAAGTGCACTATTATCTCATATTTATGAGGACGGTTCTGAATTGCACGGGAGCTACTTGAAAAGAAATATGGGATAAGGATCAGCTATTAAGGGGAAGTAGTACATTACATACGATTCGAGCTCAAGACGATCGACATTGGTTGCTTTACGGATGCTACCCCAAATACGAAAATATGTCACATCTATGGGCAATATATTGAATTACGTACTGAGTCAGTTGAAAAGTAGAAATTACCACGTGAGAGGTAATACTAGTAAGCCCAGCAATCTATTTTTTCGGTGGATCCATCTTTTACCAGCAAATCAATAAAAGAAGTTATAACCGTCGGTTGTGCCGAAATGGATGAAATTGTCAGATTTTTTACTAGATGAGTTGCTCTTTCAGAATATGTATCACATTTAGATCTGCGATAATTTTCCTGGAAGAAAAACTACTCGTAAGTTGACCATCGAAAAATTCCCAAAAAGATAGGGTCAATTGAAACTTCCTCAAGACCGAACGGTTGTGCCGAAATGTCTGAAATTATCAGATTTTTTACAAGAAGAGTTGCTCTTTCAGAAAATTTAGATCTCCGATAATTTTTCTGGAAGAAAAACTACTCGCAAGTTGTCCATCGAAAAATTCCCAAAAAGATGGGGTCAGTTGAAACACGATGGGGTCTGGCATTATCGTCCATAAAAATTAAATTTTCACCAATGTATGGGGCAAATGGCACTACATGCTCTTCAAGAAATTTCCTTATATACTTATCAGCATTCATAGCTCCATTATCAACGACCACTAGGTCTGTGCGAGCAGTCAAAGATATTCCACCCCATACCATAATCGATCCTCCCCCGAAACAAGTAGTATTCAGGAAATTGCACTGAGCATATTTTTCATGTGGACGTCTGGGAACGTCGATCACAATGGTAGAGGCAGAATCTAGACTCATCTGTGAAGAGAACTCTTTCCCAATCGGTCTCTTCCCAATGGATATGCTCTCTCGCAAAATCCAAACGCGCCCTTCGATGTGCTGGGGTAAGAGCTGGGCCTCTTGCCACGACACGAGCTCTGAGGCGATTTCTTATTGTCTGAGTGCTAATTTGCACCTCATGAGTTTGCTCAAGCTGAATTTGAAGGAGGCGAGCGGTTGCAAACCGTTGTCTCAACGAAGAAACTCTCAAGTAACGTTCTTGAATGGCAGTTGTTACCCGTGGTCTACCCTGTCCTGGTTTTCGGACATTCATACCTGTCTCCCTGAATCGCTGCAACATTCTGGACACACTTGTATGGGAAACTCCAAACCTTTCTGCAATTCTTGTGTATGTCCACCCTTCTTCACGCAAAACTACCGCTTGGGCACATTCCTCTTGGGTCAAAATGCGTGTTTCGCGTTGCATAGCGATCGAGTGTAGAAAATCAAACGAAAGGAAAACTATTGATCACTAGAATTGATCCAGAACAACTGATTTTAGAATGGAGCCAATACATTCAAAATCTGATAGTATAATCTTATTATATTTTATTCCTGCTGGGAAAAAACATCTGTATTGAAGAAAACCGTTGAAGGTGGATAACATATGCATGCATAATTCTGATAAAAATAATTATCATTGAGAACGCCTTCAGTTCTTCAATTCTGCACTTAACAAAACCCGAATAAACGAGGGAAAATTCAAAGGTCCGTACTCAGCGAATTCCGAATCAAAACTGACCGGGCGACTTTCACAACGCGATCGAATTAATAATGCATTATGTAATTCGATGACTAATCAACAGTTCACTATAACGTTGATTTGTAGAGATTTCGGATTTGGATATTTTTAAGTATACGGTATAAAGCAATAGATTTTTTCATTAACTGAATCCGAAATTTCAACGAAATCTTACAATTTCCCGTATATATCGGAAAACTCTCGAGAAAATCGAATGATTCTGCACTTAACACAACCCGAGTGAACGAGGGAAAATTCAAAGGTCCGTACTCCGCGAATTCCGAATCAAAACTGACCGGGCGACTTACACAACGCGATCGAATTAATAATGCATTATGTAATTCGATGACGATTCAACAGTTAACTATTATAACGTTGATTTGTAGAGATTTCGGATTTGGATATTTATAAAAATACGGTATTTTAAAACAATAGATTTTTTCATTAACTGAATCCGAAATTTCAACGAAATCTTACAATTTCCCGTATATATCGGAAAACTCTCGAGAAAATCGAATGATTCTGCACTTAACACAACCTGAGTGAACGAGGGAAAATTCTAAGGTCCGTACTCCGCGAATTCCGAATCAAAACTGACCGGGCGACTTACACAACGCGATCGAATTAATAATGCATTATGTAATTCGATGACGAATCAACAGTTAACGATTATAACGTTGATTTGTAGAGATTTCGGATTTGGATATTTTTAAAAATACAGTACAATCGCGATACTGTGAACACTCGCTCGTTAGAACGGCTCAATAGCGTGAACAACATTGTTTCTGCCAAAAAGGGTGCAAACTAAGATCTCACAATTTTTTCAACTATTGTAAATCTTCGATAAGAATGTATTTTAGTTTTATTAGATAATAAATCTGTATAGCAATATGTTTTAGAGTTTGTATTTCAGTGACCTCCGTTGACATGAACAACCTCTATGGTGTGAACAACCCTGGTTTTATTCTGTTCAGGTTATCGCGATTGTACTGTACTGTATTTTAAAACAATAGATTTTTTCATTAACTGAATCCGAAATTTCAACGAAATCTTACAATTTCCCGTATATATCGGAAAACTCTCGAGAAAATCTAATAATTCTGCACTTAACACGACCCGAGTGAACGAGGGAAAATTCTAAGGTCCGTACTCCGCGAATTCCGAATCAAAACTGACCGAGAGACTTACACAACGCGATCGAATTAATAATGCATTATGTAATTCGATGACGATTCAACAGTTAACTATTATAACGTTGATTTGTAGAGATTTCGGATTTGGATATTTTTAAAAATACGGTATAAAACAATAGATTTTTTCATTAACTGAATCCGAAATTTCAACGAAATCTTACAATTTCCCGTATATATCGGAAAACTCTCGAGAAAATCGAATGATTCTGCACTTAACACAACCCGAGTGAACGAGGGAAAATTCTAAGGTCCGTACTCCGCGAATTCCGAATCAAAACTGACCGGGCGACTTTCACAACGCGATCGAATTAATAATGCATTATGTAATTCGATGACGATTCAACAGTTAACTATTATAACGTTGATTTGTAGAGATTTCGGATTTGGATATTTATAAAAATACGGTATTTTAAAACAATAGATTTTTTCATTAACTGAATCCGAAATTTCAACGAAATCTTACAATTTCCCGTATATATCGGAAAACTCTCGAGAAAATCGAATGATTCTGCACTTAACACAACCCGAGTGAACGAGGGAAAATTCTAAGGTCCGTACTCCGCGAATTCCGAATCAAAACTGACCGGGCGACTTTCACAACGCGATCGAATTAATAATGCATTATGTAATTCGATGACGATTCAACAGTTAACTATTATAACGTTGATTTGTAGAGATTTCGGATTTGGATATTTATAAAAATACGGTATTTTAAAACAATAGATTTTTTCATTAACTGAATCCGAAATTTCAACGAAATCTTACAATTTCCCGTATATATCAGAAAACTCTCGAGAAAATCTAATAATTCTGCACTTAACACGACCCAAGTGAACGAGGGAAAATTCAAACGTCCGTACTCCGCGAATTCCGAATCAAAACTGACCGGGCGACTTACACAACGCGATCGAATTAATAATGCATTATGTAATTCGATGACGAATCAACAGTTAACGATTATAACGTTGATTTGTAGAGATTTCGGATGAATACACTTTCGAGATCCGCGAGCCATCCCTTGAAAATTCTCCGTGTGTTATAAAAAACACAGTACGCGACCCACCCTCTATAAAAAACGAATGTACCTCGATGCCTCGCTCTGAATATCATTGAGATGCACCGGACACCCCTCGAATATTCCTCGTGTGTTATCAAAAACACAATACAGGACATACCATCTACATTAACCGACCGTACGTAACGCGATGAAAACAGTTTTGCGATCCGCGAACCATCCCTTGAAAATTCTCCGTGTGTTATAAAAAACACAGTACGCGACCCACCCTCTATATAAACCGAAGGTACCTCGATGCTTCGATCTGAATATCATTGAAATCCACCGAACACCCCTCGAATATTCCTCGTGTGTTATCAAAAACACAATACGCGACCCACCCTCTATAAAAAACGAATGTACCTCGATGCCTCGCTCTGAATATCATTGAGATCCACCCAACACCCCTCGAATATTTCTCGTGTGTTATCAAAAACACAAAACAGGACATACAATCTTCATTAACCGACCGTACGTAACGCGATGAATACACTTTCGAGATCCGCGAACCATCCCTTGAAAATTCTCCGTGTGTTATAAAAAACACAGTACGCGACCCACCCTCTATATAAACCGAATGTACCTCGATGCCTCGCTCTGAATATCATTGAGATCCACCCAACACCCCTCGAATATTCCTCGTGTGTTATCAAAAACACAATACAGGACATACCATCTTCATTAACCGACCGTACGTAACGCGATGAATACACTTTCGAGATCCGCGAACCATCCCTTGAAAATTCTCCGTGCGTTATAAAAAACACCGTACGCGACCCACCCTCTATAAAAAACGAATGTACCTCGATGCCTCGCTCTGAATATCATTGAGATGCACCGGACACCCCTCGAATATTGCTCGGGTGTTATCAAAAACACAATACAGGACATACCATCTACATTAACCGACCGTACGTAACGCGATGAAAACAGTTTTGCGATCCGCGAACCATCCCTTGAAAATTCTCCGTGTGTTATCAAAAACACAATACGCGACCCACCCTCTATATAAACCGAAGGTACCTCGATGCTTCGATCTGAATATCATTGAAATCCACCGAACACCCCTCGAATATTCCTCGTGTGTTATCAAAAACACAATACGCGACCCACCCTCTACATAAACCGAAGGTACCTCGATGCTTCGATCTGCATATCATTGAAATCCACCGAACACCCCTCTAATATTCCTCGTGTGTTTTCAAAAACACAATACGCGACCCACCCTCTATATAAACCGAAGGTACCTCGATGCTTCGATCTGAATATCATTGAAATCCACCGAACACCCCTCGAATATTCCTCGTGTGTTATCAAAAACACAATACGCGACCCACCCTCTATATAAACCGAAGGTACCTCGATGCTTCGATCTGCATATCATTGAAATCCACCGAACACCCCTCTAATATTCCTTGTGTGTTTTCAAAAACACAATACGCGACCCACCCTCTATATAAACCGAAGGTACCTCGATGCTTCGATCTGAATATCATTGAAATCCACCGAACACCCCTCGAATATTCCTCGTGTGTTATCAAAAACACAATACGCGACCCACCCTCTATATAAACCGAAGGTACCTCGATGCTTCGATCTGCATATCATTGAAATCCACCGAACACCCCTCGAATATCCCGCGTGTGATATCAAAAACACAATACAGGACATACCATCTACATTAACCGACCGTACGTAACGCGATGAATACAATTTCGAGATCCGCGAGCCATCCCTTGAAAATTCTCCGTGTGTTATCAAAAACACAATACGCGACCCACCCTCTATTTAAACCGAAGGTACCTCGATGCTTCGATCTGCATATCATTGAAATCCACCGAACACCCCTCGAATATCCCGCGTGTGTTATCAAAAACACAATACGCGACCCACCCTCTATATAAACCGAAGGTACCTCGATGCTTCGATCTGCATATCATTGAAATCCACCGAACACCCCTCGAATATTCCTCGTGTGTTATCAAAAACACAATACGCGACCCACCCTCTATATAAACCGAAGGTACCTCGATGCTTCGATCTGCATATCATTGAAATCCACCGAACACCCCTCGAATATCCCGCGTGTGTTATCAAAAACACAATACAGGACATACCATCTACATTAACCGACCGTACGTAACGCGATGAATACACTTTCGAGATCCGCGAGCCATCCCTTGAAAATTCTCCGTGTGTTATCAAAAACACAATACGCGACCCACCCTCTATTTAAACCGAAGGTACCTCGATGCTTCGATCTGCATATCATTGAAATCCACCGAACACCCCTCGAATATCCCGCGTGTGTTATCAAAAACACAATACGCGACCCACCCTCTATATAAACCGAAGGTACCTCGATGCTTCGATCTGCATATCATTGAAATCCACCGAACACCCCTCGAATATACCGCGTGTGTTATCAAAAACACAATAAAGGACATACCATCTACATTAACCGACCGTACGTAACGCGATGAATACACTTTCGAGATCCGCGAGCCATCCCTTGAAAATTCTCCGTGTGTTATCAAAAACACAATACGCGACCCACCCTCTATTTAAACCGAAGGTACCTCGATGCTTCGATCTGCATATCATTGAAATCCACCGAACACCCCTCTAATATTCCTCGTGTGTTATCAAAAACACAATACGCGACCCACCCTCTATATAAACCGAAGGTACCTCGATGCTTCGATCTGCATATCATTGAAATCCACCGAACACCCCTCGAATATCCCGCGTGTGTTATCAAAAACACAATACGCGACCCACCCTCTATATAAACCGAAGGTACCTCGATGCTTCGATCTGCATATCATTGAAATCCACCGAACACCCCTCGAATATACCGCGTGTGTTATCAAAAACACAATACAGGACATACCATCCACATTAACCGACCGTACGTAACGCGATGAATACACTTTCGAGATCCGCGAGCCATCCCTTGAAAATTCTCCGTGTGTTATCAAAAACACAATACGCGACCAAATCTCTATATAAACCGAAGGTACCTCGATGCTTCGATCTGCATATCATTGAAATCCACCGAACACCCCTCGAATATCCCGCGTGTGTTATCAAAAACACAATACGCGACCCACCCTCTATATAAACCGAAGGTACCTCGATGCTTCGATCTGCATATCATTGAAATCCACCGAACACCCCTCGAATATCCCGCGTGTGTTATCAAAAACACAATACGCGACCCACCCTCTATATAAACCGAAGGTACCTCGATGCTTCGATCTGCATATCATTGAAATCCACCGAACACCCCTCGAATATACCGCGTGTGTTATCAAAAACACAATACAGGACATACCATCCACATTAACCGACCGTACGTAACTCGATGAATACACTTTCGAGATCCGCGAGCCATCCCTTGAAAATTCTCCGTGTGTTATCAAAAACACAATACGCGACCCACCCTCTATATAAACCGAAGGTACCTCGATGCTTCGATCTGCATATCATTGAAATCCACCGAACACCCCTCGAATATCCCGCGTGTGTTATCAAAAACACAATACGCGACCCACCCTCTATTTAAACCGAAGGTACCTCGATGCTTCGATCTGCATATCATTGAAATCCACCGAACACCCCTCGAATATTCCTCGTGTGTTATCAAAAACACAATACAGGACATACCATCTACATTAACCCATACATTAACCATACGTAACGCGATGAATACACTTTCGAGATCCGCGAGCCATCCCTTGAAAATTCTCCGTGTGTTATCAAAAACACAATACGCGACCCACCCTCTATATAAACCGAAGGTACCTCGATGCTTCGATCTGCATATCATTGAAATCCACCGAACACCCCTCGAATATTCCTCGTGTGTTATCAAAAACACAATACAGGACATACCATCTACATTAACCGACCATACGTAACGCGATGAATACACTTTCGAGATCCGGGAGCCATCCCTCGAAAATTCTCCGTGTGTTATCAAAAACACAATACGCGACCCACCCTCTATATAAACCGAAGGTACCTCGATGCTTCGATCTGCATATCATTGAAATCCACCGAACACCCCTCGAATATACCGCGTGTGTTATCAAAAACACAATACAGGACATACCATCTACATTAACCGACCGTACGTAACGCGATGAATACACTCTCGAGATCCGCGAGCCATCCCTTGAAAATTCTCCGTGTGTTATCAAAAACACAATACGCGACCCACCCTCTATTTAAACCGAAGGTACCTCGATGCTTCGATCTGCATATCATTGAAATCCACCGAACACCCCTCGAATATCCCGCGTGTGTTATCAAAAACACAATACGCGACCCACCCTCTATATAAACCGAAGGTACCTCGATGCTTCGATCTGCATATCATTGAAATCCACCGAACACCCCTCGAATATCCCGCGTGTGTTATCAAAAACACAATACAGGACATACCATCTACATTAACCGACCGTACGTAACGCGATGAATACACTTTCGAGATCCGCGAGCCATCCCTTGAAAATTCTCCGTGTGTTATCAAAAACACAATACGCGACCCACCCTCTATATAAACCGAAGGTACCTCGATGCTTCGATCTGCATATCATTGAAATCCACCGAACACCCCTCGAATATACCGCGTGTGTTATCAAAAACACAATACAGGACATACCATCTAAATTAACCGACCGTACGTAACGCGATGAATACACTTTCGAGATCCGCGAGCCATCCCTTGAAAATTCTCCGTGTGTTATCAAAAACACAATACGCGACCCACCCTCTATTTAAACCGAAGGTACCTCGATGCTTCGATCTGCATATCATTGAAATCCACCGAACACCCGTCTAATATTCCTCGTGTGTTATCAAAAACACAATACGCGACCCACCCTCTATATAAACCGAAGGTACCTCGATGGTTCGATCTGCATATCATTGAAATCCACCGAACACCCCTCGAATATCCCGCGTGTGTTCTCAAAAACACAATACGCGACCCACCCTCTATATAAACCGAAGGTACCTCGATGCTTCGATCTGCATATCATTGAAATCCACCGAACACCCCTCGAATATACCGCGTGTGTTATCAAAAACACAATACAGGACATACCATCCACATTAACCGACCGTACGTAACGCGATGAATACACTTTCGAGATCCACGAGCCATCCCTTGAAAATTCTCCGTGTGTTATCAAAAACACAATACGCGACCCACCCTCTATATAAACCGAAGGTACCTCGATGCTTCGATCTGCATATCATTGAAATCCACCGAACACCCCTCGAATATACCGCGTGTGTTATCAAAAACACAATACAGGACATACCATCTACATTAACCGACCGTACGTAACGCGATGAATACACTTTCGAGATCCGCGAGCCATCCCTTGAAAATTCTCCGTGTGTTATCAAAAACACAATACGCGACCCACCCTCTATATAAACCGAAGGTATCTCGATGCTTCGATCTGAATATCATTGAAATCCACCGAACACCCCTCGAATATTCCTCGTGTGTTTTCAAAAACACAATACGCGACCCACCCTCTATATAAACTGAAGGTACCTCGATGCTTCGATCTGAATATCATTGAAATCCACCGAACACCCCTCGAATATTCCTCGTGTGTTATCAAAAACACAATACGCGACCCACCCTCTATATAAACCGAAGGTACCTCGATGCTTCGATCTGCATATCATTGAAATCCACCGAACACCCCTCGAATATCCCGCGTGTGTTATCAAAAACACAATACGCGACCCACCCTCTATATAAACCGAAGGTACCTCAATGCTTCGATCTGCATATCATTGAAATCCACCGAACACCCCTCGAATATACCGCGTGTGTTATCAAAAACACAATACAGGACATACCATCTACATTAACCGACCATACGTAACGCGATGAATACACTTTCGAGATCCGCGAGCCATCCCTTGAAAATTCTCCGTGTGTTATCAAAAACACAATACGCGACCCACCCTCTATTTAAACCGAAGGTACCTCGATGCTTCGATCTGCATATCATTGAAATCCACCGAACACCTCTCTAATATTCCTCGTGTGTTATCAAAAACACAATACGCGACCCACCCTCTATATAAACCGAAGGTACCTCGATGCTTCGATCTGAATATCATTGAAATCCACCGAACACCCCTCGAATATTCCTCGTGTGTTTTCAAAAACACAATACGCGACCCACCCTCTATATAAACCGAAGGTACCTCGATGCTTCGATCTAAATATCATTGAAATCCACCGAACACCCCTCGAATATTCCTCGTATGTTATCAAAAACACAATACAGGACATACCATCTACATTAACCGACCATACGTAACGCGATGAATACACTTTCGAGATCCGCGAGCCATCCCTTGAAAATTCTCCGTGTGTTATCAAAAACACAATACGCGACCCACCCTCTATATAAACCGAAGGTACCTCGATGCTTCGATCTAAATATCATTGAAATCCACCGAACACCCCTCGAATATTCCTCGTGTGTTATCAAAAACACAATACGCGACCAACCCTCTATATAAACCGAAGGTACCTCGATGCTTCGATCTGCATATCATTGAAATCCACCGAAAACCCCTCGAACATTCCTCGTGTGTTATCAAAAACACAATACAGGACATACCATCTACATTAACCGACCGTACGTAACGCGATGAATACACTTTCGAGATCCGCGAGCCATCCCTTGAAAATTCTCCGTGTGTTATCAAAAACACAATACGCGACCCACCCTCTATATAAACCGAAGGTACCTCGATGCTTCGATCTGCATATCATTGAAATCCACCGAACACCCTTCGAATATTCCTCGTGTGTTATCAAAAACACAATACAGGACATACCATCTACATTAACCGACCATACGTAACGCGATGAATACACTTTCGAGATCCGCGAGCCATCCCTCGAAAATTCTCCGTGTGTTATCAAAAACACAATACGCGACCCACCCTCTATATAAACCGAAGGTACCTCGATGCTTCGATCTGAATATCATTGAAATCCACCGAACACCCCTCGAATATTCCTCGTGTGTTATCAAAAACACAATACAGGACATACCATCTATGTACATTAACCGACCGTACGTAACGCGATGAATACACGTTCGAGATCCGCGAGCCATCCCTTGAAAATTCTCCGTGTGTTATCAAAAACACAATACGCGACCCACCCTCTATATAAACCGAACCTTGATGCTTCGATCTGAATATCATTGAAATCCACCGAACACCCCTCGAATATTCCTCGTGTGTTATCAAAAACACAATACGCGACCCACCCTCTATATAAACCGAAGGTACCTCGATGCTTCGATCTGAATATCATTGAAATCCACCGAACACCCCTCGAATATTCCTCGTGTGTTATCAAAAACACAATACGCGACCCACCCTCTATATAAACCGAAGGTACCTCGATGCTTCGATCTGCATATCATTGAAATCCACCGAAAACCCCTCGAACATTCCTCGTGTGTTATCAAAAACACAATACAGGACATACCATCTACATTAACCGACCGTACGTAACGCGATGAATACACTTTCGAGATCCGCGAGCCATCCCTTGAAAATTCTCCGTGTGTTATCAAAAACACAATACGCGACCCACCCTCTATATAAACCGAAGGTACCTCGATGCTTCGATCTGCATATCATTGAAATCCACCGAAAACCCCTCGAACATTCCTCGTGTGTTATCAAAAACACAATACAGGACATACCATCTACATTAACCGACCGTACGTAACGCGATGAATACACTTTCGAGATCCGCGAGCCATCCCTTGAAAATTCTCCGTGTGTTATCAAAAACACAATACGCGACCCACCCTCTATATAAACCGAAGGTACCTCGATGCTTCGATCTGCATATCATTGAAATCCACCGAACACCCCTCGAATATTCCTCGTGTGTTATCAAAAACACAATACAGGACATACCATCTATATTAACCGACCGTACGTAACGCGATGAATACACGTTCGAGATCCGCGAGCCATCCCTTGAAAATTCTCCGTGTGTTATCAAAAACACAATACGCGACCCACCCTCTATATAAACCGAAGGTACCTCGATGCTTCGATCTGAATATCATTGAAATCCACCGAACACCCCTCGAATATTCCTCGTGTGTTATCAAAAACACAATACAGGACATACCATCTACATTAACCGACCGTACGTAACGCGATGAATACACGTTCGAGATCCGCGAGCCATCCCTTGAAAATTCTCCGTGTGTTATCAAAAACACAATACGCGACCCACCCTCTATATAAACCGAAGGTACCTCGATGCTTCGATCTGCATATCATTGAAATCCACCGAACACCCCTCGAATATTCCTCGTGTGTTATCAAAAACACAATACAGGACATACCATCTACATTAACCGACCGTACGTAACGCGATGAATACACGTTCGAGATCCGCGAGCCATCCCTTGAAAATTCTCCGTGTGTTATCAAAAACACAATACGCGACCCACCCTCTATATAAACCGAAGGTACCTCGATGCTTCGATCTGAATATCATTGAAATCCAATGAACACCCCTCGAATATTCCTCGTGTGTTATCAAAAACACAATACAGGACATACCATCTACATTAACCGATCGTACGTAACGCGATGAATACACGTTCGAGATCCGCGAGCCATCCCTTGAAAATTCTCCGTGTGTTATCAAAAACACAATACGCGACCCACCCTCTATATAAACCGAAGGTACCTCGATGCTTCGATCTGCATATCATTGAAATCCACCGAACACCCCTCGAATATTCCTCGTGTGTTATCAAAAACACAATACGCGACCCACCCTCTATATAAACCGAAGGTACCTCGATGCTTCGATCTGCATATCATTGAAATCCACCGAACACCCCTCGAATATTCCTCGTGTGTTATCAAAAACACAATACAGGACATACCATCTACATTAACCGACCGTACGTAACGCGATGAATACACGTTCGAGATCCGCGAGCCATCCCTTGAAAATTCTCCGTGTGTTATCAAAAACACAATACGCGACCCACCCTCTATATAAACCGAAGGTACCTCGATGCTTCGATCTGAATATCATTGAAATCCAATGAACACCCCTCGAATATTCCTCGTGTGTTATCAAAAACACAATACGCGACCCACCCTCTATATAAACCGAAGGTACCTCGATGCTTCGATCTGCATATCATTGAAATCCACCGAACACCCCTCGAATATTCCTCGTGTGTTATCAAAAACACAATACGCGACCCACCCTCTATATAAACCGAAGGTACCTCGATGCTTCGATCTGCATATCATTGAAATCCACCGAACACCCCTCGAATATTCCTCGTGTGTTATCAAAAACACAATACAGGACATACCATCTACATTAACCGATCGTACGTAACGCGATGAATACACGTTCGAGATCCGCGAGCCATCCCTTGAAAATTCTCCGTGTGTTATCAAAAACACAATACGCGACCCACCCTCTATATAAACCGAAGGTACCTCGATGCTTCGATCTGCATATCATTGAAATCCACCGAACACCCCTCGAATATTCCTCGTGTGTTATCAAAAACACAATACGCGACCCACCCTCTATATAAACCGAAGGTACCTCGATGCTTCGATCTGCATATCATTGAAATCCACCGAACACCCCTCGAATATTCCTCGTGTGTTATCAAAAAAACAATACAGGACATACCATCTACATTAACCGACCGTACGTAACGCGATGAATACACGTTCGAGATCCGCGAGCCATCCCTTGAAAATTCTCCGTGTGTTATCAAAAACACAATACGCGACCCACCCTCTATATAAACCGAAGGTACCTCGATGCTTCGATCTGCATATCATTGAAATCCACCGAACACCCCTCGAATATTCCTCGTGTGTTATCAAAAACACAATACGCGACCCACCCTCTATATAAACCGAAGGTACCTCGATGCTTCGATCTGCATATCATTGAAATCCACCGAACACCCCTCGAATATTCCTCGTGTGTTATCAAAAACACAATACAGGACATACCATCTACATTAACCGATCGTACGTAACGCGATGAATACACGTTCGAGATCCGCGAGCCATCCCTTGAAAATTCTCCGTGTGTTATCAAAAACACAATACGCGACCCACCCTCTATATAAACCGAAGGTACCTCGATGCTTCGATCTGCATATCATTGAAATCCACCGAACACCCCTCGAATATTCCTCGTGTGTTATCAAAAACACAATACGCGACCCACCCTCTATATAAACCGAAGGTACCTCGATGCTTCGATCTGCATATCATTGAAATCCACCGAACACCCCTCGAATATTCCTCGTGTGTTATCAAAAACACAATACAGGACATACCATCTACATTAACCGACCGTACGTAACGCGATGAATACACGTTCGAGATCCGCGAGCCATCCCTTGAAAATTCTCCGTGTGTTATCAAAAACACAATACGCGACCCACCCTCTATATAAACCGAAGGTACCTCGATGCTTCGATCTGAATATCATTGAAATCCAATGAACACCCCTCGAATATTCCTCGTGTGTTATCAAAAACACAATACAGGACATACCATCTACATTAACCGATCGTACGTAACGCGATGAATACACGTTCGAGATCCGCGAGCCATCCCTTGAAAATTCTCCGTGTGTTATCAAAAACACAATACGCGACCCACCCTCTATATAAACCGAAGGTACCTCGATGCTTCGATCTGCATATCATTGAAATCCACCGAACACCCCTCGAATATTCCTCGTGTGTTATCAAAAACACAATACGCGACCCACCCTCTATATAAACCGAAGGTACCTCGATGCTTCGATCTGAATATCATTGAAATCCACCGAACACCCCTCGAATATTCCTCGTGTGTTATCAAAAACACAATACAGGACATACCATCTACATTAACCGACCGTACGTAACGCGATGAATACACGTTCGAGATCCGCGAGCCATCCCTTGAAAATTCTCCGTGTGTTATCAAAAACACAATACGCGACCCACCCTCTATATAAACCGAAGGTACCTCGATGCTTCGATCTGCATATCATTGAAATCCACCGAACACCCCTCGAATATTCCTCGTGTGTTATCAAAAACACAATACAGGACATACCATCTGCATTAACCGACCGTACGTAACGCGATGAATACACGTTCGAGATCCGCGAGCCATCCCTTGAAAATTCTCCGTGTGTTATCAAAAACACAATACGCGACCCACCCTCTATATAAACCGAAGGTACCTCGATGCTTCGATCTGAATATCATTGAAATCCAATGAACACCCCTCGAATATTCCTCGTGTGTTATCAAAAACACAATACAGGACATACCATCTACATTAACCGATCGTACGTAACGCGATGAATACACGTTCGAGATCCGCGAGCCATCCCTTGAAAATTCTCCGTGTGTTATCAAAAACACAATACGCGACCCACCCTCTATATAAACCGAAGGTACCTCGATGCTTCGATCTGCATATCATTGAAATCCACCGAACACCCCTCGAATATTCCTCGTGTGTTATCAAAAACACAATACGCGACCCACCCTCTATATAAACCGAAGGTACCTCGATGCTTCGATCTGAATATCATTGAAATCCACCGAACACCCCTCGAATATTCCTCGTGTGTTATCAAAAACACAATACAGGACATACCATCTACATTAACCGACCGTACGTAACGCGATGAATACACGTTCGAGATCCGCGAGCCATCCCTTGAAAATTCTCCGTGTGTTATCAAAAACACAATACGCGACCCACCCTCTATATAAACCGAAGGTACCTCGATGCTTCGATCTGCATATCATTGAAATCCACCGAACACCCCTCGAATATTCCTCGTGTGTTATCAAAAACACAATACGCGACCCACCCTCTATATAAACCGAAGGTACCTCGATGCTTCGATCTGAATATCATTGAAATCCACCGAACACCCCTCGAATATTCCTCGTGTGTTATCAAAAACACAATACGCGACCCACCCTCTATATAAACCGAAGGTACCTCGATGCTTCGATCTGCATATCATTGAAATCCACCGAAAACCCCTCGAACATTCCTTGTGTGTTATCAAAAACACAATACAGGACATACCATCTACATAAACCGACCGTACGTAACGCGATGAATACACTTTCGAGATCCACGAGCCATCCCTTGAAAATTCTCCGTGTGTTATCAAAAACACAATACGCGACCCACCCTCTATATAAACCGAAGGTACCTCGATGCTTCGATCTGCATATCATTGAAATCCACCGAAAACCCCTCGAACATTCCTCGTGTGTTATCAAAAACACAATACAGGACATACCATCTACATAAACCGACCGTACGTAACGCGATGAATACACATTCGAGATCCGCGAGCCATCCCTTGAAAATTCTCCGTGTGTTATCAAAAACACAATACGCGACCCACCCTCTATATAAACCGAAGGTACCTCGATGCTTCGATCTGCATATCATTGAAATCCACCGAAAACCCCTCGAACATTCCTCGTGTGTTATCAAAAACACAATACAGGACATACCATCTACATTAACCGACCGTACGTAACGCGATGAATACACTTTCGAGATCCGCGAGCCATCCCTTGAAAATTCTCCGTGTGTTATCAAAAACACAATACGCGACCCACCCTCTATATAAACCGAAGGTACCTCGATGCTTCGATCTGCATATCATTGAAATCCACCGAACACCCCTCGAATATTCCTCGTGTGTTATCAAAAACACAATACAGGACATACCATCTACATTAACCGACCATACGTAACGCGATGAATACACTTTCGAGATCCGCGAGCCATCCCTTGAAAATTCTCCGTGTGTTATCAAAAACACAATACGCGACCCACCCTCTATACAAACCGAAGGTACCTCGATGCTTCGATCTGCATATCATTGAAATCCACCGAACACCCCTCGAATATTCCTCGTGTGTTATCAAAAACACAATACAGGACATACCATCTACATTAACCGACCGTACGTAACGCGATGAATACACGTTCGAGATCCGCGAGCCATCCCTTGAAAATCCTCCGTGTGTTATCAAAAACACAATACGCGACCCACCCTCTATATAAACCGAAGGTACCTTGATGCTTCGATCTGAATATCATTGAAATCCACCGAACACCCCTCGAATATTCCTCGTGTGTTATCAAAAACACAATACGCGACCCACCCTCTATATAAACCGAAGGTACCTCAATGCTTCGATCTGCATATCATTTAAATCCACCGAAAACCCCTCGAACATTCCTCGTGTGTTATCAAAAACACAATACAGGACATACCATCTACATTAATCGACCGTACGTAACGCGATGAATACACTTTCGAGATCCGCGAGCCATCCCTTGAAAATCCTCCGTGTGTTATCAAAAACACAATACGCGACCCACCCTCTATATAAACCGAAGGTACCTCGATGCTTCGATCTGCATATCATTGAAATCCACCGAAAACCCCTCGAACATTCCTCGTGTGTTATCAAAAACACAATACGCGACCCACCCTCTATATAAACCGAAGGTACCTCGATGCTTCGATCTGAATATCATTGAAATCCACCGAACACCCCTCGAATATTCCTCGTGTGTTATCAAAAACACAATACGCGACCCACCCTCTATATAAACCGAAGGTACCTCGATGCTTCGATCTGAATATCATTGAAATCCACCGAACACCCCTCGAATATTCCTCGTGTGTTATCAAAAACACAATACGCGACACACCCTCTATATAAACCGAAGGTACCTCAATGCTTCGATCTGCATATCATTGAAATCCACCGAAAACCCCTCGAACATTCCTCGTGTGTTATCAAAAACACAATACAGGACATACCATCTACATTAATCGACCGTACGTAACGCGATGAATACACTTTCGAGATCCACGAGCCATCCCTTGAAAATTCTCCGTGTGTTATCAAAAACACAATACGCGACCCACCCTCTATATAAACCGAAGGTACCTCGATGCTTCGATCTGCATATCATTGAAATCCACCGAAAACCCCTCGAACATTCCTCGTGTGTTATCAAAAACACAATACAGGACATACCATCTACATAAACCGACCGTACGTAACGCGATGAATACACTTTCGAGATCCGCGAGCCATCCCTTGAAAATTCTCCGTGTGTTATCAAAAACACAATACGCGACCCACCCTCTATATAAACCGAAGGTACCTCGATGCTTCGATCTGCATATCATTGAAATCCACCGAAAACCCCTCGAACATTCCTCGTGTGTTATCAAAAACACAATACAGGACATACCATCTACATAAACCGACCGTACGTAACGCGATGAATACACATTCGAGATCCGCGAGCCATCCCTTGAAAATTCTCCGTGTGTTATCAAAAACACAATACGCGACCCACCCTCTATATAAACCGAAGGTACCTCGATGCTTCGATCTGAATATCATTGAAATCCACCGAACACCCCTCGAACATTCCTCGTGTGTTATCAAAAACACAATACAGGACATACCATCTACATAAACCGACCGTACGTAACGCGATGAATACACATTCGAGATCCGCGAGCCATCCCTTGAAAATTCTCCGTGTGTTATCAAAAACACAATACGCGACCCACCCTCTATATAAACCGAAGGTACCTCGATGCTTCGATCTGCATATCATTGAAATCCACCGAAAACCCCTCGAACATTCCTCGTGTGTTATCAAAAACACAATACAGGACATACCATCTACATAAACCGACCGTACGTAACGCGATGAATACACATTCGAGATCCGCGAGCCATCCCTTGAAAATTCTCCGTGTGTTATCAAAAACACAATACGCGACCCACCCTCTATATAAACCGAAGGTACCTCGATGCTTCGATCTGCATATCATTGAAATCCACCGAACACCCCTCGAATATTCCTCGTGTGTTATCAAAAACACAATACAGGACATACCATCTACATTAACCGACCATACGTAACGCGATGAATACACTTTCGAGATCCGCGAGCCATCCCTTGAAAATTCTCCGTGTGTTATCAAAAACACAATACGCGACCCACCCTCTATACAAACCGAAGGTACCTCGATGCTTCGATCTGCATATCATTGAAATCCACCGAACACCCCTCGAATATTCCTCGTGTGTTATCAAAAACACAATACAGGACATACCATCTACATTAACCGACCGTACGTAACGCGATGAATACACGTTCGAGATCCGCGAGCCATCCCTTGAAAATCCTCCGTGTGTTATCAAAAACACAATACGCGACCCACCCTCTATATAAACCGAAGGTACCTCGATGCTTCGATCTGCATATCATTGAAATCCACCGAACACCCCTCGAATATTCCTCGTGTGTTATCAAAAACACAATACGCGACCCACCCTCTATATAAACCGAAGGTACCTCAATGCTTCGATCTGCATATCATTGAAATCCACCGAACACCCCTCGAATATTCCTCGTGTGTTATCAAAAACACAATACGCGACCCACCCTCTATATAAACCGAAGGTACCTCAATGCTTCGATCTGCATATCATTGAAATCCACCGAAAACCCCTCGAACATTCCTCGTGTGTTATCAAAAACACAATACAGGACATACCATCTACATTAATCGACCGTACGTAACGCGATGAATACACTTTCGAGATCCGCGAGCCATCCCTTGAAAATCCTCCGTGTGTTATCAAAAACACAATACGCGACCCACCCTCTATATAAACCGAAGGTACCTCGATGCTTCGATCTGCATATCATTGAAATCCACCGAAAACCCCTCGAACATTCCTCGTGTGTTATCAAAAACACAATACGCGACCCACCCTCTATATAAACCGAAGGTACCTCGATGCTTCGATCTGAATATCATTGAAATCCACCGAACACCCCTCGAATATTCCTCGTGTGTTATCAAAAACACAATACGCGACCCACCCTCTATATAAACCGAAGGTACCTCGATGCTTCGATCTGAATATCATTGAAATCCACCGAACACCCCTCGAATATTCCTCGTGTGTTATCAAAAACACAATACGCGACCCACCCTCTATATAAACCGAAGGTACCTCAATGCTTCGATCTGCATATCATTGAAATCCACCGAAAACCCCTCGAACATTCCTCGTGTGTTATCAAAAACACAATACAGGACATACCATCTACATTAATCGACCGTACGTAACGCGATGAATACACTTTCGAGATCCGCGAGCCATCCCTTGAAAATTCTCCGTGTGTTATCAAAAACACAATACGCGACCCACCCTCTATATAAACCGAAGGTACCTCGATGCTTCGATCTGCATATCATTGAAATCCACCGAACACCCCTCGAATATTCCTCGTGTGTTATCAAAAACACAATACGCGACCCACCCTCTATATAAACCGAAGGTACCTCGATGCTTCGATCTGAATATCATTGAAATCCACCGAACACCCCTCGAATATTCCTCGTGTGTTATCAAAAACACAATACGCGACCCACCCTCTATATAAACCGAAGGTACCTCAATGCTTCGATCTGCATATCATTGAAATCCACCGAAAACCCCTCGAACATTCCTCGTGTGTTATCAAAAACACAATACAGGACATACCATCTACATTAATCGACCGTACGTAACGCGATGAATACACTTTCGAGATTTGCGAACCATCCCTTGAAAATTCTCCGTGTGTTATAAAAAACACAGTACGCGACCCACCCTCTATATAAACCGAAGGTACCTCGATGCTTCGATCTGAATATCATTGAAATCCACCGAACACCCCTCGAATATTCCTCGTGTGTTATCAAAAACACAATACGCGACCCACCCTCTATATAAACCGAAGGTACCTCGATGCTTCGATCTGCATATCATTGAAATCCACCGAACACCCCTCGAATATTCCTCGTGTGTTATCAAAAACACAATACAGGACATACCATCTACATAAACCGACCGTACGTAACGCGATGAATACACTTTCGAGATCCGCGAGCCATCCCTTGAAAATTCTCCGTGTGTTATCAAAAACACAATACGCGACCCACCCTCTATATAAACCGAAGGTACCTCGATGCTTCGATCTGAATATCATTGAAATCCACCGAACACCCCTCGAATATTCCTCGTGTGTTATCAAAAACACAATACGCGACCCACCCTCTATATAAACCGAAGGTACCTCGATGCTTCGATCTGCATATCATTGAAATCCACCGAAAACCCCTCGAACATTCCTCGTGTGTTATCAAAAACACAATACAGGACATACCATCTACATTAACCGACCGTACGTAACGCGATGAATACACTTTCGAGATCCGCGAGCCATCCCTTGAAAATTCTCCGTGTGTTATCAAAAACACAATACGCGACCCACCCTCTATATAAACCGAAGGTACCTCGATGCTTCGATCTGCATATCATTGAAATCCACCGAACACCCCTCGAATATTCCTCGTGTGTTTTCAAAAACACAATACAGGACATACCATCTACATTAACCGACCGTACGTAACGCGATGAATACACGTTCGAGATCCGCGAGCCATCCCTTGAAAATCCTCCGTGTGTTATCAAAAACACAATACGCGACCCACCCTCTATATAAACCGAAGGTACCTCGATGCTTCGATCTGAATATCATTGAAATCCACCGAACACCCCTCGAATATTCCTCGTGTGTTATCAAAAACACAATACGCGACCCACCCTCTATATAAACCGAAGGTACCTCGATGCTTCGATCTGCATATCATTGAAATCCACCGAAAACCCCTCGAACATTCCTCGTGTGTTATCAAAAACACAATACAGGACATACCATCTACATAAACCGACCGTACGTAACGCGATGAATACACATTCGAGATCCGCGAGCCATCCCTTGAAAATTCTCCGTGTGTTATCAAAAACACAATACGCGACCCACCCTCTATATAAACCGAAGGTACCTCGATGCTTCGATCTGCATATCATTGAAATCCACCGAAAACCCCTCGAACATTCCTCGTGTGTTATCAAAAACACAATACAGGACATACCATCTACATAAACCGACCGTACGTAACGCGATGAATACACATTCGAGATCCGCGAGCCATCCCTTGAAAATTCTCCGTGTGTTATCAAAAACACAATACGCGACCCACCCTCTATATAAACCGAAGGTACCTCGATGCTTCGATCTGCATATCATTGAAATCCACCGAAAACCCCTCGAACATTCCTCGTGTGTTATCAAAAACACAATACAGGACATACCATCTACATAAACCGACCGTACGTAACGCGATGAATACACATTCGAGATCCGCGAGCCATCCCTTGAAAATTCTCCGTGTGTTATCAAAAACACAATACGCGACCCACCCTCTATATAAACCGAAGGTACCTCGATGCTTCGATCTGCATATCATTGAAATCCACCGAAAACCCCTCGAACATTCCTCGTGTGTTATCAAAAACACAATACAGGACATACCATCTACATAAACCGACCGTACGTAACGCGATGAATACACATTCGAGATCCGCGAGCCATCCCTTGAAAATTCTCCGTGTGTTATCAAAAACACAATACGCGACCCACCCTCTATATAAACCGAAGGTACCTCGATGCTTCGATCTGAATATCATTGAAATCCACCGAACACCCCTCGAATATTCCTCGTGTGTTTTCAAAAACACAATACAGGACATACCATCTACATTAACCGACCGTACGTAACGCGATGAATACACGTTCGAGATCCGCGAGCCATCCCTTGAAAATCCTCCGTGTGTTATCAAAAACACAATACGCGACCCACCCTCTATATAAACCGAAGGTACCTCGATGCTTCGATCTGAATATCATTGAAATCCACCGAACACCCCTCGAATATTCCTCGTGTGTTATCAAAAACACAATACGCGACCCACCCTCTATATAAACCGAAGGTACCTCGATGCTTCGATCTGAATATCATTGAAATCCACCGAACACCCCTCGAATATTCCTCGTGTGTCATCAAAAACACAATACGCGACCCACCCTCTATATAAACCGAAGGTACCTCGATGCTTCGATCTGAATATCATTGAAATCCACCGAACACCCCTCGAATATTCCTCGTGTGTTATCAAAAACACAATACGCGACCCACCCTCTATATAAACCGAAGGTACCTCGATGCTTCGATCTGAATATCATTGAAATCCACCGAACACCCCTCGAATATTCCTCGTGTGTTATCAAAAACACAATACAGGACATACCATCTACATTAATCGACCGTACGTAACGCGATGAATACACTTTCGAGATCCGCGAGCCATCCCTTGAAAATTCTCCGTGTGTTATCAAAAACACAATACGCGACCCACCCTCTATATAAACCGAAGGTACCTCGATGCTTCGATCTGCATATCATTGAAATACACCGAACACCCCTCGAATATTCCTCGTGTGTTATCAAAAACACAATACAGGACATACCATCTACATTAATCGACCGTACGTAACGCGATGAATACACTTTCGAGATCCGCGAGCCATCCCTTGAAAATTCTCCGTGTGTTATCAAAAACACAATACGCGACCCACCCTCTATATAAACCGAAGGTACCTCGATGCTTCGATCTGAATATCATTGAAATCCACCGAACACCCCTCGAATATTCCTCGTGTGTTATCAAAAACACAATACGCGACCCACCCTCTATATAAACCGAAGGTACCTCGATGCTTCGATCTGCATATCATTGAAATACACCGAACACCCCTCGAATATTCCTCGTGTGTTATCAAAAACACAATACAGGACATACCATCTACATTAATCGACCGTACGTAACGCGATGAATACACTTTCGAGATCCGCGAGCCATCCCTTGAAAATTCTCCGTGTGTTATCAAAAACACAATACGCGACCCACCCTCTATATAAACCGAAGGTACCTCGATGCTTCGATCTGAATATCATTGAAATCCACCGAACACCCCTCGAATATTCCTCGTGTGTTATCAAAAACACAATACGCGACCCACCCTCTATATAAACCGAAGGTACCTCAATGCTTCGATCTGCATATCATTGAAATCCACCGAACACCCCTCGAATATTCCTCGTGTGTTATCAAAAACACAATACGCGACCCACCCTCTATATAAACCGAAGGTACCTCAATGCTTCGATCTGCATATCATTGAAATCCACCGAACACCCCTCGAATATTCCTCGTGTGTTATCAAAAACACAATACAGGACATACCATCTACATTAACCGACCGTACGTAACGCGATGAATACACTTTCGAGATCCGCGAGCCATCCCTTGAAAATTCTCCGTGTGTTATCAAAAACACAATACGCGACCCACCCTCTATATAAACCGAAGGTACCTCGATGCTTCGATCTGAATATCATTGAAATCCACCGAACACCCCTCGAATATTCCTCGTGTGTTATCAAAAACACAATACGCGACCCACCCTCTATATAAACCGAAGGTACCTCGATGCTTCGATCTGCATATCATTGAAATCCACCGAACACCCCTCGAATATTCCTCGTGTGTTATCAAAAACATAATACAGGACATACCATCTACATTAACCGACCGTACGTAACGCGATGAATACACTTTCGAGATCCGCGAGCCATCCCTTGAAAATTCTCCGTGTGTTATCAAAAACACAATACGCGACCCACCCTCTATATAAACCGAAGGTACCTCGATGCTTCGATCTGCATATCATTGAAATCCACCGAACACCCCTCGAATATTCCTCGTGTGTTATCAAAAACACAATACAGGACATACCATCTACATTAACCGACCATACGTAACGCGATGAATACACTTTCGAGATCCGCGAGCCATCCCTTGAAAATTCTCCGTGTGTTATCAAAAACACAATACGCGACCCACCCTCTATATAAACCGAAGGTACCTCGATGCTTCGATCTGAATATCATTGAAATCCACCGAACACCCCTCGAATATTCCTCGTGTGTTATCAAAAACACAATACAGGACATACCATCTACATTAACCGACCGTACGTAACGCGATGAATACACGTTCGAGATCCGCGAGCCATCCCTTGAAAATTCTCCGTGTGTTATCAAAAACACAATACGCGACCCACCCTCTATATAAACCGAAGGTACCTCGATGCTTCGATCTGAATATCATTGAAATCCACCGAACACCCCTCGAATATTCCTCGTGTGTTATCAAAAACACAATACAGGACATACCATCTACATTAACCGACCGTACGTAACGCGATGAATACACTTTCGAGATCCGCGAGCCATCCCTTGAAAATTCTCCGTGTGTTATCAAAAACACAATACGCGACCCACCCTCTATATAAACCGAAGGTACCTCGATGCTTCGATCTGCATATCATTGAAATCCACCGAACACCCCTCGAATATTCCTCGTGTGTTATCAAAAACACAATACAGGACATACCATCTACATTAACCGACCGTACGTAACGCGATGAATACACTTTCGAGATCCGCGAGCCATCCCTTGAAAATTCTCCGTGTGTTATCAAAAACACAATACGCGACCAACCCTCTATATAAACCGAAGGTACCTCGATGCTTCGATCTGCATATCATTGAAATCCACCGAAAACCCCTCGAACATTCCTCGTGTGTTATCAAAAACACAATACAGGACATACCATCTACATTAACCGACCGTACGTAACGCGATGAATACACTTTCGAGATCCGCGAGCCATCCCTTGAAAATTCTCCGTGTGTTATCAAAAACACAATACGCGACCCACCCTCTATATAAACCGAAGGTACCTCGATGCTTCGATCTGCATATCATTGAAATCCACCGAACACCCCTCGAATATTCCTCGTGTGTTATCAAAAACACAATACAGGACATACCATCTACATTAACCGACCGTACGTAACGCGATGAATACACGTTCGAGATCCGCGAGCCATCCCTTGAAAATTCTCCGTGTGTTATCAAAAACACAATACGCGACCCACCCTCTATATAAACCGAAGGTACCTCGATGCTTCGATCTGCATATCATTGAAATCCACCGAACACCCCTCGAATATTCCTCGTGTGTTATCAAAAACACAATACAGGACATACCATCTACATTAACCGACCGTACGTAACGCGATGAATACACTTTCGAGATCCGCGAGCCATCCCTTGAAAATTCTCCGTGTGTTATCAAAAACACAATACGCGACCCACCCTCTATATAAACCGAAGGTACCTCGATGCTTCGATCTGCATATCATTGAAATCCACCGAACACCCCTCGAATATTCCTCGTGTGTTATCAAAAACACAATACAGGACATACCATCTACATAAACCGACCGTACGTAACGCGATGAATACACTTTCGAGATCCGCGAGCCATCCCTTGAAAATTCTCCGTGTGTTATCAAAAACACAATACGCGACCAACCCTCTATATAAACCGAAGGTACCTCGATGCTTCGATCTGCATATCATTGAAATCCACCGAAAACCCCTCGAACATTCCTCGTGTGTTATCAAAAACACAATACAGGACATACCATCTACATTAACCGACCGTACGTAACGCGATGAATACACTTTCGAGATCCGCGAGCCATCCCTTGAAAATTCTCCGTGTGTTATCAAAAACACAATACGCGACCCACCCTCTATATAAACCGAAGGTACCTCGATGCTTCGATCTGCATATCATTGAAATCCACCGAACACCCCTCGAATATTCCTCGTGTGTTATCAAAAACACAATACAGGACATACCATCTACATTAACCGACCATACGTAACGCGATGAATACACTTTCGAGATCCGCGAGCCATCCCTCGAAAATTCTCCGTGTGTTATCAAAAACACAATACGCGACCCACCCTCTATATAAACCGAAGGTACCTCGATGCTTCGATCTGAATATCATTGAAATCCACCGAACACCCCTCGAATATTCCTCGTGTGTTATCAAAAACACAATACAGGACATACCATCTACATTAACCGACCGTACGTAACGCGATGAATACACTTTCGAGATCCGCGAGCCATCCCTTGAAAATTCTCCGTGTGTTATCAAAAACACAATACGCGACCCACCCTCTATATAAACCGAAGGTACCTCGATGCTTCGATCTGCATATCATTGAAATCCACCGAACACCCCTCGAATATTCCTCGTGTGTTATCAAAAACACAATACAGGACATACCATCTACATTAACCGACCATACGTAACGCGATGAATACACTTTCGAGATCCGCGAGCCATCCCTCGAAAATTCTCCGTGTGTTATCAAAAACACAATACGCGACCCACCCTCTATATAAACCGAAGGTACCTCGATGCTTCGATCTGAATATCATTGAAATCCACCGAACACCCCTCGAATATTCCTCGTGTGTTATCAAAAACACAATACAGGACATACCATCTACATAAACCGACCGTACGTAACGCGATGAATACACTTTCGAGATCCGCGAGCCATCCCTTGAAAATTCTCCGTGTGTTATCAAAAACACAATACGCGACCAACCCTCTATATAAACCGAAGGTACCTCGATGCTTCGATCTGCATATCATTGAAATCCACCGAAAACCCCTCGAACATTCCTCGTGTGTTATCAAAAACACAATACAGGACATACCATCTACATTAACCGACCGTACGTAACGCGATGAATACACTTTCGAGATCCGCGAGCCATCCCTTGAAAATTCTCCGTGTGTTATCAAAAACACAATACGCGACCCACCCTCTATATAAACCGAAGGTACCTCGATGCTTCGATCTGCATATCATTGAAATCCACCGAACACCCCTCGAATATTCCTCGTGTGTTATCAAAAACACAATACAGGACATACCATCTACATTAACCGACCATACGTAACGCGATGAATACACTTTCGAGATCCGCGAGCCATCCCTCGAAAATTCTCCGTGTGTTATCAAAAACACAATACGCGACCCACCCTCTATATAAACCGAAGGTACCTCGATGCTTCGATCTGAATATCATTGAAATCCACCGAACACCCCTCGAATATTCCTCGTGTGTTATCAAAAACACAATACAGGACATTCCATCTACATTAACCGACCGTACGTAACGCGATGAATACACGTTCGAGATCCGCGAGCCATCCCTTGAAAATTCTCCGTGTGTTATCAAAAACACAATACGCGACCCACCCTCTATATAAACCGAAGGTACCTCGATGCTTCGATCTGAATATCATTGAAATCCACCGAACACCCCTCGAATATTCCTCGTGTGTTATCAAAAACACAATACAGGACATACCATCTACATTAACCGACCGTACGTAACGCGATGAATACACGTTCGAGATCCGCGAGCCATCCCTTGAAAATTCTCCGTGTGTTATCAAAAACACAATACGCGACCCACCCTCTATATAAACCGAAGGTACCTCGATGCTTCGATCTGCATATCATTGAAATCCACCGAACACCCCTCGAATATTCCTCGTGTGTTATCAAAAACACAATACAGGACATACCATCTACATTAACCGACCGTACGTAACGCGATGAATACACGTTCGAGATCCGCGAGCCATCCCTTGAAAATTCTCCGTGTGTTATCAAAAACACAATACGCGACCCACCCTCTATATAAACCGAAGGTACCTCGATGCTTCGATCTGAATATCATTGAAATCCACCGAACACCCCTCGAATATTCCTCGTGTGTTATCAAAAACACAATACAGGACATACCATCTACATTAACCGACCGTACGTAACGCGATGAATACACGTTCGAGATCCGCGAGCCATCCCTTGAAAATTCTCCGTGTGTTATCAAAAACACAATACGCGACCCACCCTCTATATAAACCGAAGGTACCTCGATGCTTCGATCTGCATATCATTGAAATCCACCGAACACCCCTCGAATATTCCTCGTGTGTTATCAAAAACACAATACAGGACATACCATCTACATTAACCGACCGTACGTAACGCGATGAATACACGTTCGAGATCCGCGAGCCATCCCTTGAAAATTCTCCGTGTGTTATCAAAAACACAATACGCGACCCACCCTCTATATAAACCGAAGGTACCTCGATGCTTCGATCTGAATATCATTGAAATCCACCGAACACCCCTCGAATATTCCTCGTGTGTTATCAAAAACACAATACAGGACATACCATCTACATTAACCGACCGTACGTAACGCGATGAATACACGTTCGAGATCCGCGAGCCATCCCTTGAAAATTCTCCGTGTGTTATCAAAAACACAATACGCGACCCACCCTCTATATAAACCGAAGGTACCTCGATGCTTCGATCTGCATATCATTGAAATCCACCGAACACCCCTCGAATATTCCTCGTGTGTTATCAAAAACACAATACAGGACATACCATCTACATTAACCGACCGTACGTAACGCGATGAATACACTTTCGAGATCCGCGAGCCATCCCTTGAAAATTCTCCGTGTGTTATCAAAAACACAATACGCGACCCACCCTCTATATAAACCGAAGGTACCTCGATGCTTCGATCTGCATATCATTGAAATCCACCGAACACCCCTCGAATATTCCTCGTGTGTTATCAAAAACACAATACAGGACATACCATCTACATTAACCGACCGTACGTAACGCGATGAATGCACGTTCGAGATCCGCGAGCCATCCCTTGAAAATTCTCCGTGTGTTATCAAAAACACAATACGCGACCCACCCTCTATATAAACCGAAGGTACCTCGATGCTTCGATCTGAATATCATTGAAATCCACCGAACACCCCTCGAATATTCCTCGTGTGTTATCAAAAACACAATACAGGACATACCATCTACATTAACCGACCGTACGTAACGCGATGAATACACGTTCGAGATCCGCGAGCCATCCCTTGAAAATTCTCCGTGTGTTATCAAAAACACAATACGCGACCCACCCTCTATATAAACCGAAGGTACCTCGATGCTTCGATCTGAATATCATTGAAATCCACCGAACACCCCTCGAATATTCCTCGTGTGTTATCAAAAACACAATACAGGACATACCATCTACATTAACCGACCGTACGTAACGCGATGAATACACGTTCGAGATCCGCGAGCCATCCCTTGAAAATTCTCCGTGTGTTATCAAAAACACAATACGCGACCCACCCTCTATATAAACCGAAGGTACCTCGATGCTTCGATCTGCATATCATTGAAATCCACCGAACACCCCTCGAATATTCCTCGTGTGTTATCAAAAACACAATACAGGACATACCATCTACATTAACCGACCGTACGTAACGCGATGAATACACGTTCGAGATCCGCGAGCCATCCCTTGAAAATTCTCCGTGTGTTATCAAAAACACAATACGCGACCCACCCTCTATATAAACCGAAGGTACCTCGATGCTTCGATCTGAATATCATTGAAATCCACCGAACACCCCTCGAATATTCCTCGTGTGTTATCAAAAACACAATACAGGACATACCATCTACATTAACCGACCGTACGTAACGCGATGAATACACGTTCGAGATCCGCGAGCCATCCCTTGAAAATTCTCCGTGTGTTATCAAAAACACAATACGCGACCCACCCTCTATATAAACCGAAGGTACCTCGATGCTTCGATCTGCATATCATTGAAATCCACCGAACACCCCTCGAATATTCCTCGTGTGTTATCAAAAACACAATACAGGACATACCATCTACATTAACCGACCGTACGTAACGCGATGAATACACGTTCGAGATCCGCGAGCCATCCCTTTAAAATTCTCCGTGTGTTATCAAAAACACAATACGCGACCCACCCTCTATATAAACCGAAGGTACCTCGATGCTTCGATCTGAATATCATTGAAATCCACCGAACACCCCTCGAATATTCCTCGTGTGTTATCAAAAACACAATACAGGACATACCATCTACATTAACCGACCGTACGTAACGCGATGAATACACGTTCGAGATCCGCGAGCCATCCCTTGAAAATTCTCCGTGTGTTATCAAAAACACAATACGCGACCCACCCTCTATATAAACCGAAGGTACCTCGATGCTTCGATCTGCATATCATTGAAATCCACCGAACACCCCTCGAATATTCCTCGTGTGTTATCAAAAACACAATACAGGACATACCATCTACATTAACCGACCGTACGTAACGCGATGAATACACTTTCGAGATCCGCGAGCCATCCCTTGAAAATTCTCCGTGTGTTATCAAAAACACAATACGCGACCCACCCTCTATATAAACCGAAGGTACCTCGATGCTTCGATCTGCATATCATTGATATCCACCGAACACCCCTCGAATATTCCTCGTGTGTTATCAAAAACACAATACAGGACATACCATCTACATTAACCGACCGTACGTAACGCGATGAATACACTTTCGAGATCCGCGAGCCATCCCTTGAAAATTCTCCGTGTGTTATCAAAAACACAATACGCGACCCACCCTCTATATAAACCGAAGGTACCTCGATGCTTCGATCTGCATATCATTGAAATCCACCGAACACCCCTCGAATATTCCTCGTGTGTTATCAAAAACACAATACAGGACATACCATCTACATTAACCGACCGTACGTAACGCGATGAATACACGTTCGAGATCCGCGAGCCATCCCTTGAAAATTCTCCGTGTGTTATCAAAAACACAATCCGCGACCCACCCTCTATATAAACCGAAGGTACCTCGATGCTTCGATCTGAATAACATTGAAATCCACCGAACACCCCTCGAATATTCCTCGTGTGTTATCAAAAACACAATACAGGACATACCATCTAGCTTAACCGACCGTACGTAACGCGATGAATACACTTTCGAGATCCGCGTGCCATCCCTTGAAAATTCTCCGTGTGTTATCAAAAACACAATACGCGACCCACCCTCTATATAAACCGAAGGTACCTCGATGCTTCGATCTGCATATCATTGAAATCCACCGAAAACCCCTCGAACATTCCTCGTGTGTTATCAAAAACACAATACAGGACATACCATCTACATAAACCGACCGTACGTAACGCGATGAATACACTTTCGAGATCCGCGAGCCATCCCTTGAAAATTCTCCGTGTGTTATCAAAAACACAATACGCGACCCACCCTCTATATAAACCGAAGGTACCTCGATGCTTCGATCTGCATATCATTGAAATCCACCGAAAACCCCTCGAACATTCCTCGTGTGTTATCAAAAACACAATACAGGACATACCATCTACATTAACCGACCGTACGTAACGCGATGAATACACTTTCGAGATCCGCGAGCCATCCCTTGAAAATTCTCCGTGTGTTATCAAAAACACAATACGCGACCCACCCTCTATATAAACCGAAGGTACCTCGATGCTTCGATCTGCATATCATTGAAATTCACCGAAAACCCCTCGAACATTCCTCGTGTGTTATCAAAAACACAATACAGGACATACCATCTACATTAACCGACCGTACGTAACGCGATGAATACACTTTCGAGATCCGCGAGCCATCCCTCGAAAATTCTCCGTGTGTTATCAAAAACACAATACGCGACCCACCCTCTATATAAACCGAAGGTACCTCGATGCTTCGATCTGAATATCATTGAAATCCACCGAACACCCCTCGAATATTCCTCGTGTGTTATCAAAAACACAATACAGGACATACCATCTACATTAACCGACCGTACGTAACGCGATGAATACACGTTCGAGATCCGCGAGCCATCCCTTGAAAATTCTCCGTGTGTTATCAAAAACGCAATCCGCGACCCACCCTCTATATAAACCGAAGGTACCTCGATGCTTCGATCTGAATATCATTGAAATCCACCGAACACCCCTCGAATATTCCTCGTGTGTTATCAAAAACACAATACGCGACCCAATCTCTATATAAACCGAAGGTACCTCGATGCTTCGATCTGAATATCATTGAAATCCACCGAACACCCCTCGAATATTCCTCGTGTGTTATCAAAAACACAATACGCGACCCAACCTCTATATAAACCGAAGGTACCTCGATGCTTCGATCTGAATATCATTGAAATCCACCGAACACCCCTCGAATATTCCTCGTGTGTTATCAAAAACACAATACGCGACCCACCCTCTATATAAACCGAAGGTATCTCGATGCTTCGATCTGAATATCATTGAAATCCACCGAACACCCCTCGAATATTCCTCGTGTGTTATCAAAAACACAATACGCGACCCACCCTCTATATAAACCGAAGGTACCTCGATGCTTCGATCTGAATATCATTGAAATCCACCGAACACCCCTCGAATATTCCTCGTGTGTTATCAAAAACACAATACGCGACCCACCCTCTATATAAACCGAAGGTACCTCGATGCTTCGATCTGAATATCATTGAAATCCACCGAAAACCCCTCGAACATTCCTCGTGTGTTATCAAAAACACAATACGCGACCCACCCTCTATATAAACCGAAGGTACCTCGATGCTTCGATCTGAATATCATTGAAATCCACCGAACACCCCTCGAATATTCCTCGTGTGTTATCAAAAACACAATACGCGACCCACCCTCTATATAAACCGAAGGTACCTCGATGCTTCGATCTGAATATCATTGAAATCCACCGAACACCCCTCGAATATTCCTCGTGTGTTATCAAAAACACAATACGCGACCCACCCTCTATATAAACCGAAGGTACCTCGATGCTTCGATCTGAATATCATTGAAATCCACCGAACACCCCTCGAATATTCCTCGTGTGTTATCAAAAACACAATACGCGACCCACCCTCTATATAAACCGAAGGTACCTCAATGCTTCGATCTGAATATCATTGAAATCCACCGAAAACCCCTCGAACATTCCTCGTGTGTTATCAAAAACACAATACAGGACATACCATCTACATTAACCGACCGTACGTAACGCGATGAATACACTTTCGAGATCCGCGAGCCATCCCTTGAAAATTCTCCGTGTGTTATCAAAAACACAATACGCGACCCACCCTCTATATAAACCGAAGGTACCTCGATGCTTCGATCTGCATATCATTGAAATCCACCGAACACCCCTCGAATATTCCTCGTGTGTTATCAAAAACACAATACGCGACCCACCCTCTATATAAACCGAAGGTACCTCAATGCTTCGATCTGCATATCATTGAAATCCACCGAAAACCCCTCGAACATTCCTCGTGTGTTATCAAAAACACAATACAGGACATACCATCTACATTAACCGACCGTACGTAACGCGATGAATACACTTTCGAGATCCGCGAGCCATCCCTTGAAAATTCTCCGTGTGTTATCAAAAACACAATACGCGACCCACCCTCTATATAAACCGAAGGTACCTCGATGCTTCGATCTGCATATCATTGAAATCCACCGAACACCCCTCGAATATTCCTCGTGTGTTATCAAAAACACAATACAGGACATACCATCTACATTAATCGACCGTACGTAACGCGATGAATACACGTTCGAGATCCGCGAGCCATCCCTTGAAAATCCTCCGTGTGTTATCAAAAACACAATACGCGATCCACCCTCTATATAAACCGAAGGTACCTCGATGCTTCGATCTGAATATCATTGAAATCCACCGAACACCCCTCGAATATTCCTCGTGTGTTATCAAAAACACAATACGCGACCCACCCTCTATATAAACCGAAGGTACCTCAATGCTTCGATCTGCATATCATTGAAATCCACCGAAAACCCCTCGAACATTCCTCGTGTGTTATCAAAAACACAATACAGGACATACCATCTACATTAATCGACCATACGTAACGCGATGAATACAGGTTCGAGATCCGCGAGCCATCCCTTGAAAATCCTCCGTGTGTTATCAAAAACACAATACGCGACCCACCCTCTATATAAACCGAAGGTACCTCGATGCTTCGATCTGAATATCATTGAAATCCACCGAACACCCCTCGAATATTCCTCGTGTGTTATCAAAAACACAATACGCGACCCACCCTCTATATAAACCGAAGGTACCTCAATGCTTCGATCTGCATATCATTGAAATCCACCGAAAACCCCTCGAATATTCCTCGTGTGTTATCAAAAACACAATACAGGACATACCATCTACATTAATCGACCATACGTAACGCGATGAATACAGGTTCGAGATCCGCGAGCCATCCCTTGAAAATTCTCCGTGTGTTATCAAAAACACAATACGCGACCCACCCTCTATATAAACCGAAGGTACCTCGATGCTTCGATCTGCATATCATTGAAATCCACCGAACACCCCTCGAATATTCCTCGTGTGTTATCAAAAACACAATACGCGACCCACCCTCTATATAAACCGAAGGTACCTCGATGCTTCGATCTGCATATCATTGAAATAAACCGAACACCCCTCGAATATTCCTCGTGTGTTATCAAAAACACAATACAGGACATACCATCTACATTAACCGACCGTACGTAACGCGATGAATACACTTTCGAGATCCGCGAGCCATCCCTTGAAAATTCTCCGTGTGTTATCAAAAACACAATACGCGACCCACACTTTATATAAACCGAAGGTACCTCGATGCTTCGATCTGCATATCATTGAAATCCACCGAACACCCCTCGAATATTCCTCGTGTGTTATCAAAAACACAATACAGGACATACCATCTACATTAACCGACCGTACGTAACGCGATGAATACACTTTCGAGATCCGCGAGCCATCCCTTGAAAATTCTCCGTGTGTTATCAAAAACACAATACGCGACCCACCCTCTATATAAACCGAAGGTACCTCGATGCTTCGATCTGCATATCATTGAAATCCACCGAACACCCCTCGAATATTCCTCGTGTGTTATCAAAAACACAATACAGGACATACCATCTACATTAACCGACCGTACGTAACGCGATGAATACACTTTCGAGATCCGCGAGCCATCCCTTGAAAATTCTCCGTGTGTTATCAAAAACACAATACGCGACCCACCCTCTATATAAACCGAAGATACCTCGATGCTTCGATCTGCATATCATTGAAATCCACCGAACACCCCTCGAATATTCCTCGTGTGTTATCAAAAACACAATACAGGACATACCATCTACATTAACCGACCGTACGTAACGCGATGAATACACTTTCGAGATCCGCGAGCCATCCCTTGAAAATTCTCCGTGTGTTATCAAAAACACAATACGCGACCCACCCTCTATATAAACCGAAGGTACCTCGATGCTTCGATCTGCATATCATTGAAATCCACCGAACACCCCTCGAATATTCCTCGTGTGTTATCAAAAACACAATACAGGACATACCATCTACATTAACCGACCGTACGTAACGCGATGAATACACTTTCGAGATCCGCGAGCCATCCCTTGAAAATTCTCCGTGTGTTATCAAAAACACAATACGCGACCCACCCTCTATATAAACCGAAGGTACCTCGATGCTTCGATCTGCATATCATTGAAATCCACCGAACACCCCTCGAATATTCCTCGTGTGTTATCAAAAACACAATACAGGACATACCATCTACATTAACCGACCGTACGTAACGCGATGAATACACTTTCGAGATCCGCGAGCCATCCCTTGAAAATTCTCCGTGTGTTATCAAAAACACAATACGCGACCCACCCTCTATATAAACCGAAGGTACCTCGATGCTTCGATCTGCATATCATTGAAATCCACCGAACACCCCTCGAATATTCCTCGTGTGTTATCAAAAACACAATACAGGACATACCATCTACATTAACCGACCGTACGTAACGCGATGAATACACTTTCGAGATCCGCGAGCCATCCCTTGAAAATTCTCCGTGTGTTATCAAAAACACAATACGCGACCCACCCTCTATATAAACCGAAGGTACCTCGATGCTTCGATCTGCATATCATTGAAATCCACCGAACACCCCTCGAATATTCCTCGTGTGTTATCAAAAACACAATACAGGACATACCATCTACATTAACCGACCGTACGTAACGCGATGAATACACTTTCGAGATCCGCGAGCCATCCCTTGAAAATTCTCCGTGTGTTATCAAAAACACAATACGCGACCCACCCTCTATATAAACCGAAGGTACCTCGATGCTTCGATCTGCATATCATTGAAATCCACCGAACACCCCTCGAATATTCCTCGTGTGTTATCAAAAACACAATACAGGACATACCATCTACATTAACCGACCGTACGTAACGCGATGAATACACTTTCGAGATCCGCGAGCCATCCCTTGAAAATTCTCCGTGTGTTATCAAAAACACAATACGCGACCCACCCTCTATATAAACCGAAGGTACCTCGATGCTTCGATCTGCATATCATTGAAATCCACCGAACACCCCTCGAATATTCCTCGTGTGTTATCAAAAACACAATACAGGACATACCATCTAGCTTAACCGACCGTACGTAACGCGATGAATACACTTTCGAGATCCGCGAGCCATCCCTTGAAAATTCTCCGTGTGTTATCAAAAACACAATACGCGACCCACCCTCTATATAAACCGAAGGTACCTCGATGCTTCGATCTGCATATCATTGAAATCCACCGAACACCCCTCGAATATTCCTCGTGTGTTATCAAAAACACAATACAGGACATACCATCTACATTAACCGACCGTACGTAACGCGATGAATACACTTTCGAGATCCGCGAGCCATCCCTTGAAAATTCTCCGTGTGTTATCAAAAACACAATACGCGACCCACCCTCTATATAAACCGAAGGTACCGCGATGCTTCGATCTGCATATCATTGAAATCCACCGAACACCCCTCGAATATTCCTCGTGTGTTATCAAAAACACAATACAGGACATACCATCTAGCTTAACCGACCGTACGTAACGCGATGAATACACTTTCGAGATCCGCGAGCCATCCCTTGAAAATTCTCCGTGTGTTATCAAAAACACAATACGCGACCCACCCTCTATATAAACCGAAGGTACCTCGATGCTTCGATCTGCATATCATTGAAATCCACCGAACACCCCTCGAATATTCCTCGTGTGTTATCAAAAACACAATACAGGACATACCATCTACATTAACCGACCGTACGTAACGCGATGAATACACTTTCGAGATCCGCGAGCCATCCCTTGAAAATTCTCCGTGTGTTATCAAAAACACAATACGCGATCCACCCTCTATATAAACCGAAGGTACCTCGATGCTTCGATCTGAATATCATTGAAATCCACCGAACACCCCTCGAATATTCCTCGTGTGTTATCAAAAACACAATACAGGACATACCATCTACATTAACCGACCGTACGTAACGCGATGAATACACTTTCGAGATCCGCGAGCCATCCCTTGAAAATTCTCCGTGTGTTATCAAAAACAATACGCGACCCACCCTCTATATAAACCGAAAGTACCTCGATGCTTCGATCTGCATATCATTGAAATCCACCGAACACCCCTCGAATATTCCTCGTGTGTTATCAAAAACACAATACAGGACATACCATCTACATTAACCGACCGTACGTAACGCGATGAATACACTTTCGAGATCCGCGAGCCATCCCTTGAAAATTCTCCGTGTGTTATCAAAAACACAATACGCGACCCACCCTCTATATAAACCGAAGGTACCTCGATGCTTCGATCTGCATATCATTGAAATCCACCGAACACCCCTCGAATATTCCTCGTGTGTTATCAAAAACACAATACAGGACATACCATCTACATTAACCGACCGTACGTAACGCGATGAATACACTTTCGAGATCCGCGAGCCATCCCTTGAAAATTCTCCGTGTGTTATCAAAAACACAATACGCGACCCACCCTCTATATAAACCGAAGGTACCTCGATGCTTCGATCTGCATATCATTGAAATCCACCGAACACCCCTCGAATATTCCTCGTGTGTTATCAAAAACACAATACAGGACATACCATCTACATTAACCGACCGTACGTAACGCGATGAATACACTTTCGAGATCCGCGAGCCATCCCTTGAAAATTCTCCGTGTGTTATCAAAAACACAATACGCGACCCACCCTCTATATAAACCGAAGGTACCTCGATGCTTCGATCTGCATATCATTGAAATCCACCGAACACCCCTCGAATATTCCTCGTGTGTTATCAAAAACACAATACAGGACATACCATCTAGCTTAACCGACCGTACGTAACGCGATGAATACACTTTCGAGATCCGCGAGCCATCCCTTGAAAATTCTCCGTGTGTTATCAAAAACACAATACGCGACCCACCCTCTATATAAACCGAAGGTACCTCGATGCTTCGATCTGCATATCATTGAAATCCACCGAACACCCCTCGAATATTCCTCGTGTGTTATCAAAAACACAATACAGGACATACCATCTACATTAACCGACCGTACGTAACGCGATGAATACACTTTCGAGATCCGCGAGCCATCCCTTGAAAATTCTCCGTGTGTTATCAAAAACACAATACGCGATCCACCCTCTATATAAACCGAAGGTACCTCGATGCTTCGATCTGAATATCATTGAAATCCACCGAACACCCCTCGAATATTCCTCGTGTGTTATCAAAAACACAATACAGGACATACCATCTACATTAACCGACCGTACGTAACGCGATGAATACACTTTCGAGATCCGCGAGCCATCCCTTGAAAATTCTCCGTGTGTTATCAAAAACAATACGCGACCCACCCTCTATATAAACCGAAAGTACCTCGATGCTTCGATCTGCATATCATTGAAATCCACCGAACACCCCTCGAATATTCCTCGTGTGTTATCAAAAACACAATACAGGACATACCATCTACATTAACCGACCGTACGTAACGCGATGAATACACTTTCGAGATCCGCGAGCCATCCCTTGAAAATTCTCCGTGTGTTATCAAAAACACAATACGCGACCCACCCTCTATATAAACCGAAGGTACCTCGATGCTTCGATCTGAATATCATTGAAATCCACCGAACACCCCTCGAATATTCCTCGTGTGTTATCAAAAACACAATACGCGACCCACCCTCTATATAAACCGAAGGTACCTCGATGCTTCGATCTGAATATCATTGAAATCCACCGAACACCCCTCGAATATTCCTCGTGAGTTATCAAAAACACAATACGCGACCCACCCTCTATATAAACCGAAGGTACCTCAATGCTTCGATCTGCATATCATTGAAATCCACCGAACACCCCTCGAATATTCCTCGTGTGTTATCAAAAACACAATACAGGACATACCATCTACATTAACCGACCGTACGTAACGCGATGAATACACTTTCGAGATCCGCGAGCCATCCCTTGAAAATTCTCTGTGTTATCAAAAACACAATACGCGACCCACCCTCTATATAAACCGAAGGTACCGCGATGCTTCGATCTGCATATCATTGAAATCCACCGAACACCCCTCGAATATTCCTCGTGTGTTATCAAAAACACAATACAGGACATACCATCTACATTAACCGACCGTACGTAACGCGATGAATACACTTTCGAGATCCGCGAGCCATCCCTTGAAAATTCTCCGTGTGTTATCAAAAACACAATACGCGACCCACCCTCTATATAAACCGAAGGTACCTCGATGCTTCGATCTGCATATCATTGAAATCCACCGAACACCCCTCGAATATTCCTCGTGTGTTATCAAAAACACAATACAGGACATACCATCTACATTAACCGACCGTACGTAACGCGATGAATACACTTTCGAGATCCGCGAGCCATCCCTTGAAAATTCTCCGTGTGTTATCAAAAACACAATACGCGACCCACCCTCTATATAAACCGAAGGTACCTCGATGCTTCGATCTGAATATCATTGAAATCCACCGAACACCCCTCGAATATTCCTCGTGTGTTATCAAAAACACAATACGCGACCCACCCTCTATATAAACCGAAGGTACCTCGATGCTTCGATCTGAATATCATTGAAATCCACCGAACACCCCTCGAATATTCCTCGTGTGTTATCAAAAACACAATACGCGACCCACCCTCTATATAAACCGAAGGTACCTCAATGCTTCGATCTGCATATCATTGAAATCCACCGAACACCCCTCGAATATTCCTCGTGTGTTATCAAAAACACAATACAGGACATACCATCTACATTAACCGACCGTACGTAACGCGATGAATACACTTTCGAGATCCGCGAGCCATCCCTTGAAAATTCTCTGTGTTATCAAAAACACAATACGCGACCCACCCTCTATATAAACCGAAGGTACCTCGATGCTTCGATCTGCATATCATTGAAATCCACCGAACACCCCTCGAATATTCCTCGTGTGTTATCAAAAACACAATACAGGACATACCATCTACATTAACCGACCGTACGTAACGCGATGAATACACTTTCGAGATCCGCGAGCCATCCCTTGAAAATTCTCCGTGTGTTATCAAAAACACAATACGCGACCCACCCTCTATATAAACCGAAGGTACCTCGATGCTTCGATCTGCATATCATTGAAATCCACCGAACACCCCTCGAATATTCCTCGTGTGTTATCAAAAACACAATACAGGACATACCATCTACATTAACCGACCGTACGTAACGCGATGAATACACTTTCGAGATCCGCGAGCCATCCCTTGAAAATTCTCCGTGTGTTATCAAAAACACAATACGCGACCCACCCTCTATATAAACCGAAGGTACCTCGATGCTTCGATCTGCATATCATTGAAATCCACCGAACACCCCTCGAATATTCCTCGTGTGTTATCAAAAACACAATACAGGACATACCATCTACATTAACCGACCGTACGTAACGCGATGAATACACTTTCGAGATCCGCGAGCCATCCCTTGAAAATTCTCTGTGTTATCAAAAACACAATACGCGACCCACCCTCTATATAAACCGAAGGTACCTCGATGCTTCGATCTGCATATCATTGAAATCCACCGAACACCCCTCGAATATTCCTCGTGTGTTATCAAAAACACAATACAGGACATACCATCTACATTAACCGACCGTACGTAACGCGATGAATACACTTTCGAGATCCGCGAGCCATCCCTTGAAAATTCTCCGTGTGTTATCAAAAACACAATACGTGACCCACCCTCTATATAAACCGAAGGTACCTCAATGCTTCGATCTGCATATCATTGAAATCCACCGAACACCCCTCGAATATTCCTCGTGTGTTATCAAAAACACAATACAGGACATACCATCTACATTAACCGACCGTACGTAACGCGATGAATACACTTTCGAGATCCGCGAGCCATCCCTTGAAAATTCTCTGTGTTATCAAAAACACAATACGCGACCCACCCTCTATATAAACCGAAGGTACCTCGATGCTTCGATCTGCATATCATTGAAATCCACCGAACACCCCTCGAATATTCCTCGTGTGTTATCAAAAACACAATACAGGACATACCATCTACATTAACCGACCGTACGTAACGCGATGAATACACTTTCGAGATCCGCGAGCCATCCCTTGAAAATTCTCCGTGTGTTATCAAAAACACAATACGCGACCCACCCTCTATATAAACCGAAGGTACCTCGATGCTTCGATCTGCATATCATTGAAATCCACCGAACACCCCTCGAATATTCCTCGTGTGTTATCAAAAACACAATACAGGACATACCATCTACATTAACCGACCGTACGTAACGCGATGAATACACTTTCGAGATCCGCGAGCCATCCCTTGAAAATTCTCCGTGTGTTATCAAAAACACAATACGCGACCCACCCTCTATATAAACCGAAGGTACCTCGATGCTTCGATCTGCATATCATTGAAATCCACCGAACACCCCTCGAATATTCCTCGTGTGTTATCAAAAACACAATACAGGACACACCATCTACATTAACCGACCGTACGTAACGCGATGAATACACTTTCGAGATCCGCGAGCCATCCCTTGAAAATTCTCCGTGTGTTATCAAAAACACAATACGCGACCCACCCTCTATATAAACCGAAGGTACCTCGATGCTTCGATCTGCATATCATTGAAATCCACCGAACACCCCTCGAATATTCCTCGTGTGTTATCAAAAACACAATACAGGACATACCATCTACATTAACCGACCGTACGTAACGCGATGAATACACTTTCGAGATCCGCGAGCCATCCCTTGAAAATTCTCCGTGTGTTATCAAAAACACAATACGCGACCCACCCTCTATATAAACCGAAGGTACCTCGATGCTTCGATCTGCATATCATTGAAATCCACCGAACACCCCTCGAATATTCCTCGTGTGTTATCAAAAACACAATACAGGACATACCATCTACATTAACCGACCGTACGTAACGCGATGAATACACTTTCGAGATCCGCGAGCCATCCCTTGAAAATTCTCCGTGTGTTATCAAAAACACAATACGCGACCCACCCTCTATATAAACCGAAGGTACCTCGATGCTTCGATCTGCATATCATTGAAATCCACCGAACACCCCTCGAATATTCCTCGTGTGTTATCAAAAACACAATACAGGACATACAATCTACATTAACCGACCGTACGTAACGCGATGAATACACTTTCGAGATCCGCGAGCCATCCCTTGAAAATTCTCCGTGTGTTATCAAAAACACAATACGCGACCCACCCTCTATATAAACCGAAGGTACCTCGATGCTTCGATCTGCATATCATTGAAATCCACCGAACACCCCTCGAATATTCCTCGTGTGTTATCAAAAACACAATACAGGACATACCATCTACATTAACCGACCGTACGTAACGCGATGAATACACTTTCGAGATCCGCGAGCCATCCCTTGAAAATTCTCCGTGTGTTATCAAAAACACAATACGCGACCCACCCTCTATATAAACCGAAGGTACCTCGATGCTTCGATCTGCATATCATTGAAATCCACCGAACACCCCTCGAATATTCCTCGTGTGTTATCAAAAACACAATACAGGACATACCATCTACATTAACCGACCGTACGTAACGCGATGAATACACTTTCGAGATCCGCGAGCCATCCCTTGAAAATTCTCCGTGTGTTATCAAAAACACAATACGCGACCCACCCTCTATATAAACCGAAGGTACCTCGATGCTTCGATCTGCATATCATTGAAATCCACCGAACACCCCTCGAATATTCCTCGTGTGTTATCAAAAACACAATACAGGACATACCATCTACATTAACCGACCGTACGTAACGCGATGAATACACTTTCGAGATCCGCGAGCCATCCCTTGAAAATTCTCCGTGTGTTATCAAAAACACAATACGCGACCCACCCTCTATATAAACCGAAGGTACCTCGATGCTTCGATCTGCATATCATTGAAATCCACCGAACACCCCTCGAATATTCCTCGTGTGTTATCAAAAACACATTACAGGACATACCATCTAGCTTAACCGACCGTACGTAACGCGATGAATACACTTTCGAGATCCGCGAGCCATCCCTTGAAAATTCTCCGTGTGTTATCAAAAACAATACGCGACCCACCCTCTATATAAACCGAAAGTACCTCGATGCTTCGATCTGCATATCATTGAAATCCACCGAACACCCCTCGAATATTCCTCGTGTGTTATCAAAAACACAATACAGGACATACCATCTAGCTTAACCGACCGTACGTAACGCGATGAATACACTTTCGAGATCCGCGAGCCATCCCTCGAAAATTCTCCGTGTGTTATCAAAAACACAATACGCGACCCACCCTCTATATAAACCGAAGGTACCTCGATGCTTCGATCTGCATATCATTGAAATCCACCGAACACCCCTCGAATATTCCTCGTGTGTTATCAAAAACACAATACAGGACATACCATCTACATTAACCGACCGTACGTAACGCGATGAATACACTTTCGAGATCCGCGAGCCATCCCTTGAAAATTCTCCGTGTGTTATCAAAAACACAATACGCGACCCACCCTCTATATAAACCGAAGGTACCTCGATGCTTCGATCTGAATATCATTGAAATCCACCGAACACCCCTCGAATATTCCTCGTGTGTTATCAAAAACACAATACAGGACATACCATCTACATTAACCGACCGTACGTAACGCGATGAATACACTTTCGAGATCCGCGAGCCATCCCTTGAAAATTCTCCGTGTGTTATCAAAAACAATACGCGACCCACCCTCTATATAAACCGAAAGTACCTCGATGCTTCGATCTGCATATCATTGAAATCCACCGAACACCCCTCGAATATTCCTCGTGTGTTATCAAAAACACAATACAGGACATACCATCTAGCTTAACCGACCGTACGTAACGCGATGAATACACTTTCGAGATCCGCGAGCCATCCCTCGAAAATTCTCCGTGTGTTATCAAAAACACAATACGCGACCCACCCTCTATATAAACCGAAGGTACCTCGATGCTTCGATCTGCATATCATTGAAATCCACCGAACACCCCTCGAATATTCCTCGTGTGTTATCAAAAACACAATACAGGACATACCATCTACATTAACCGACCGTACGTAACGCGATGAATACACTTTCGAGATCCGCGAGCCATCCCTTGAAAATTCTCCGTGTGTTATCAAAAACACAATACGCGACCCACCCTCTATATAAACCGAAGGTACCTCGATGCTTCGATCTGCATATCATTGAAATCCACCGAACACCCCTCGAATATTCCTCGTGTGTTATCAAAAACACAATACAGGACATACCATCTAGCTTAACCGACCGTACGTAACGCGATGAATACACTTTCGAGATCCGCGAGCCATCCCTCGAAAATTCTCCGTGTGTTATCAAAAACACAATACGCGACCCACCCTCTATATAAACCGAAGGTACCTCGATGCTTCGATCTGCATATCATTGAAATCCACCGAACACCCCTCGAATATTCCTCGTGTGTTATCAAAAACACAATACAGGACATACCATCTACATTAACCGACCGTACGTAACGCGATGAATACACTTTCGAGATCCGCGAGCCATCCCTTGAAAATTCTCCGTGTGTTATCAAAAACACAATACGCGACCCACCCTCTATATAAACCGAAGGTACCTCGATGCTTCGATCTGAATATCATTGAAATCCACCGAACACCCCTCGAATATTCCTCGTGTGTTATCAAAAACACAATACAGGACATACCATCTACATTAACCGACCGTACGTAACGCGATGAATACACTTTCGAGATCCGCGAGCCATCCCTTGAAAATTCTCCGTGTGTTATCAAAAACACAATACGCGACCCACCCTCTATATAAACCGAAGGTACCTCGATGCTTCGATCTGCATATCATTGAAATCCACCGAACACCCCTCGAATATTCCTCGTGTGTTATCAAAAACACAATACAGGACATACCATCTACATTAACCGACCGTACGTAACGCGATGAATACACTTTCGAGATCTGCGAGCCATCCCTTGAAAATTCTCCGTGTGTTATCAAAAACACAATACGCGACCCACCCTCTATATAAACCGAAGGTACCTCGATGCTTCGATCTGCATATCATTGAAATCCACCGAACACCCCTCGAATATTCCTCGTGTGTTATCAAAAACACAATACAGGACATACCATCTAGCTTAACCGACCGTACGTAACGCGATGAATACACTTTCGAGATCCGCGAGCCATCCCTCGAAAATTCTCCGTGTGTTATCAAAAACACAATACGCGACCCACCCTCTATATAAACCGAAGGTACCTCGATGCTTCGATCTGCATATCATTGAAATCCACCGAACACCCCTCGAATATTCCTCGTGTGTTATCAAAAACACAATACAGGACATACCATCTACATTAACCGACCGTACGTAAAGCGATGAATACACTTTCGAGATCCGCGAGCCATCCCTTGAAAATTCTCCGTGTGTTATCAAAAACACAATACGCGACCCACCCTCTATATAAACCGAAGGTACCTCGATGCTTCGATCTGAATATCATTGAAATCCACCGAACACCCCTCGAATATTCCTCGTGTGTTATCAAAAACACAATACAGGACATACCATCTACATTAACCGACCGTACGTAACGCGATGAATACACTTTCGAGATCCGCGAGCCATCCCTTGAAAATTCTCCGTGTGTTATCAAAAACAATACGCGACCCACCCTCTATATAAACCGAAAGTACCTCGATGCTTCGATCTGCATATCATTGAAATCCACCGAACACCCCTCGAATATTCCTCGTGTGTTATCAAAAACACAATACAGGACATACCATCTACATTAACCGACCGTACGTAACGCGATGAATACACTTTCGAGATCCGCGAGCCATCCCTTGAAAATTCTCCGTGTGTTATCAAAAACACAATACGCGACCCACCCTCTATATAAACCGAAGGTACCTCGATGCTTCGATCTGAATATCATTGAAATCCACCGAACACCCCTCGAATATTCCTCGTGTGTTATCAAAAACACAATACGCGACCCACCCTCTATATAAACCGAAGGTACCTCGATGCTTCGATCTGAATATCATTGAAATCCACCGAACACCCCTCGAATATTCCTCGTGTGTTATCAAAAACACAATACAGGACATACCATCTACATTAACCGACCGTACGTAACGCGATGAATACACTTTCGAGATCCGCGAGCCATCCCTTGAAAATTCTCCGTGTGTTATCAAAAACAATACGCGACCCACCCTCTATATAAACCGAAAGTACCTCGATGCTTCGATCTGCATATCATTGAAATCCACCGAACACCCCTCGAATATTCCTCGTGTGTTATCAAAAACACAATACAGGACATACCATCTACATTAACCGACCGTACGTAACGCGATGAATACACTTTCGAGATCCGCGAGCCATCCCTTGAAAATTCTCCGTGTGTTATCAAAAACACAATACGCGACCCACCCTCTATATAAACCGAAGGTACCTCGATGCTTCGATCTGAATATCATTGAAATCCACCGAACACCCCTCGAATATTCCTCGTGTGTTATCAAAAACACAATACGCGACCCACCCTCTATATAAACCGAAGGTACCTCGATGCTTCGATCTGAATATCATTGAAATCCACCGAACACCCCTCGAATATTCCTCGTGTGTTATCAAAAACACAATACGCGACCCACCCTCTATATAAACCGAAGGTACCTCAATGCTTCGATCTGCATATCATTGAAATCCACCGAACACCCCTCGAATATTCCTCGTGTGTTATCAAAAACACAATACAGGACATACCATCTACATTAACCGACCGTACGTAACGCGATGAATACACTTTCGAGATCCGCGAGCCATCCCTTGAAAATTCTCTGTGTTATCAAAAACACAATACGCGACCCACCCTCTATATAAACCGAAGGTACCGCGATGCTTCGATCTGCATATCATTGAAATCCACCGAACACCCCTCGAATATTCCTCGTGTGTTATCAAAAACACAATACAGGACATACCATCTACATTAACCGACCGTACGTAACGCGATGAATACACTTTCGAGATCCGCGAGCCATCCCTTGAAAATTCTCCGTGTGTTATCAAAAACACAATACGCGACCCACCCTCTATATAAACCGAAGGTACCTCGATGCTTCGATCTGCATATCATTGAAATCCACCGAACACCCCTCGAATATTCCTCGTGTGTTATCAAAAACACAATACAGGACATACCATCTACATTAACCGACCGTACGTAACGCGATGAATACACTTTCGAGATCCGCGAGCCATCCCTTGAAAATTCTCCGTGTGTTATCAAAAACACAATACGCGACCCACCCTCTATATGAACCGAAGGTACCTCGATGCTTCGATCTGCATATCATTGAAATCCACCGAACACCCCTCGAATATTCCTCGTGTGTTATCAAAAACACAATACAGGACATACCATCTACATTAACCGACCGTACGTAACGCGATGAATACACTTTCGAGATCCGCGAGCCATCCCTTGAAAATTCTCCGTGTGTTATCAATAACACAATACGCGACCCACCCTCTATATAAACCGAAGGTACCTCGATGCTTCGATCTGCATATCATTGAAATCCACCGAACACCCCTCGAATATTCCTCGTGTGTTATCAAAAACACAATACAGGACATACCATCTACATTAACCGACCGTACGTAACGCGATGAATACACTTTCGAGATCCGCGAGCCATCCCTTGAAAATTCTCCGTGTGTTATCAAAAACACAATACGCGACCCACCCTCTATATAAACCGAAGGTACCTCGATGCTTCGATCTGCATATCATTGAAATCCACCGAACACCCCTCGAATATTCCTCGTGTGTTATCAAAAACACAATACAGGACATACCATCTACATTAACCGACCGTACGTAACGCGATGAATACACTTTCGAGATCCGCGAGCCATCCCTTGAAAATTCTCCGTGTGTTATCAAAAACACAATACGCGACCCACCCTTTATATAAACCGAAGGTACCTCGATGCTTCGATCTGCATATCATTGAAATCCACCGAACACCCCTCGAATATTCCTCGTGTGTTATCAAAAACACAATACAGGACATACCATCTACATTAACCGACCGTACGTAACGCGATGAATACACTTTCGAGATCCGCGAGCCATCCCTTGAAAATTCTCCGTGTGTTATCAAAAACACAATACGCGACCCACCCTCTATATAAACCGAAGGTACCTCGATGCTTCGATCTGCATATCATTGAAATCCACCGAACACCCCTCGAATATTCCTCGTGTGTTATCAAAAACACAATACAGGACATACCATCTACATTAACCGACCGTACGTAACGCGATGAATACACTTTCGAGATCCGAGAGCCATCCCTTGAAAATTCTCCGTGTGTTATCAAAAACACAATACGCGACCCACCCTCTATATAAACCGAAGGTACCTCGATGCTTCGATCTGCATATCATTGAAATCCACCGAACACCCCTCGAATATTCCTCGTGTGTTATCAAAAACACAATACAGGACATACCATCTACATTAACCGACCGTAAGTAACGCGATGAATACACTTTCGAGATCTGCGAGCCATCCCTTGAAAATTCTCCGTGTGTTATCAAAAACACAATACGCGACCCACCCTCTATATAAACCGAAGGTACCTCGATGCTTCGATCTGCATATCATTGAAATCCACCGAACACCCCTCGAATATTCCTCGTGTGTTATCAAAAACACAATACAGGACATACCATCTACATTAACCGACCGTACGTAACGCGATGAATACACTTTCGAGATCCGCGAGCCATCCCTTGAAAATTCTCCGTGTGTTATCAAAAACACAATACGCGACCCACCCTTTATATAAACCGAAGGTACCTCGATGCTTCGATCTGCATATCATTGAAATCCACCGAACACCCCTCGAATATTCCTCGTGTGTTATCAAAAACACAATACAGGACATACCATCTACATTAACCGACCGTACGTAACGCGATGAATACACTTTCGAGATCCGCGAGCCATCCCTTGAAAATTCTCCGTGTGTTATCAAAAACACAATACGCGACCCACCCTCTATATAAACCGAAGGTACCTCGATGCTTCGATCTGCATATCATTGAAATCCACCGAACACCCCTCGAATATTCCCCGTGTGTTATCAAAAACACAATACAGGACATACCATCTACATTAACCGACCGTACGTAACGCGATGAATACACTTTCGAGATCCGCGAGCCATCCCTTGAAAATTCTCCGTGTGTTATCAAAAACACAATACGCGACCCACCCTTTATATAAACCGAAGGTACCTCGATGCTTCGATCTGCATATCATTGAAATCCACCGAACACCCCTCGAATATTCCTCGTGTGTTATCAAAAACACAATACAGGACATACCATCTACATTAACCGACCGTACGTAACGCGATGAATACACTTTCGAGATCCGCGAGCCATCCCTTGAAAATTCTCCGTGTGTTATCAAAAACACAATACGCGACCCACCCTTTATATAAACCGAAGGTACCTCGATGCTTCGATCTGCATATTATTGAAATCCACCGAACACCCCTCGAATATTCCTCGTGTGTTATCAAAAACACAATACAGGACATACCATCTACATTAACCGACCGTACGTAACGCGATGAATACACTTTCGAGATCCGCGAGCCATCCCTTGAAAATTCTCCGTGTGTTATCAAAAACACAATACGCGACCCACCCTTTATATAAACCGAAGGTACCTCGATGCTTCGATCTGCATATCATTGAAATCCACCGAACACCCCTCGAATATTCCCCGTGTGTTATCAAAAACACAATACAGGACATACCATCTACATTAACCGACCGTACGTAACGCGATGAATACACTTTCGAGATCCGCGAGCCATCCCTTGAAATTTCTCCGTGTGTTATCAAAAACACAATACGCGACCCACCCTTTATATAAACCGAAGGTACCTCGATGCTTCGATCTGCATATCATTGAAATCCACCGAACACCCCTCGAATATTCCTCGTGTGTTATCAAAAACACAATACAGGACATACCATCTACATTAACCGACCGTACGTAACGCGATGAATACACTTTCGAGATCCGCGAGCCATCCCTTGAAAATTCTCCGTGTGTTATCAAAAACACAATACGCGACCCACCCTCTATATAAACCGAAGGTACCTCGATGCTTCGATCTGAATATCATTGAAATCCACCGAACACCCCTCGAATATTCCTCGTGTGTTATCAAAAACACAATACGCGACCCACCCTCTATATAAACCGAAGGTACCTCGATGCTTCGATCTGAATATCATTGAAATCCACCGAACACCCCTCGAATATTCCTCGTGTGTTATCAAAAACACAATACGCGACCCACCCTCTATATAAACCGAAGGTACCTCAATGCTTCGATCTGCATATCATTGAAATCCACCGAACACCCCTCGAATATTCCTCGTGTGTTATCAAAAACACAATACAGGACATACCATCTACATTAACCGACCGTACGTAACGCGATGAATACACTTTCGAGATCCGCGAGCCATCCCTTGAAAATTCTCTGTGTTATCAAAAACACAATACGCGACCCACCCTCTATATAAACCGAAGGTACCGCGATGCTTCGATCTGCATATCATTGAAATCCACCGAACACCCCTCGAATATTCCTCGTGTGTTATCAAAAACACAATACAGGACATACCATCTACATTAACCGACCGTACGTAACGCGATGAATACACTTTCGAGATCCGCGAGCCATCCCTTGAAAATTCTCCGTGTGTTATCAAAAACACAATACGCGACCCACCCTCTATATAAACCGAAGGTACCTCGATGCTTCGATCTGCATATCATTGAAATCCACCGAACACCCCTCGAATATTCCTCGTGTGTTATCAAAAACACAATACAGGACATACCATCTACATTAACCGACCGTACGTAACGCGATGAATACACTTTCGAGATCCGCGAGCCATCCCTTGAAAATTCTCCGTGTGTTATCAAAAACACAATACGCGACCCACCCTTTATATAAACCGAAGGTACCTCGATGCTTCGATCTGCATATCATTGAAATCCACCGAACACCCCTCGAATATTCCTCGTGTGTTATCAAAAACACAATACAGGACATACCATCTACATTAACCGACCGTACGTAACGCGATGAATACACTTTCGAGATCCGCGAGCCATCCCTTGAAAATTCTCCGTGTGTTATCAAAAACACAATACGCGACCCACCCTCTATATAAACCGAAGGTACCTCGATGCTTCGATCTGCATATCATTGAAATCCACCGAACACCCCTCGAATATTCCTCGTGTGTTATCAAAAACACAATACAGGACATACCATCTACATTAACCGACCGTACGTAACGCGATGAATACACTTTCGAGATCCGCGTGCCATCCCTTGAAAATTCTCCGTGTGTTATCAAAAACACAATACGCGACCCACCCTCTATATAAACCGAAGGTACCTCGATGCTCCGATCTGCATATCATTGAAATCCACCGAACACCCCTCGAATATTCCTCGTGTGTTATCAAAAACACAATACAGGACATACCATCTACATTAACCGACCGTACGTAACGCGATGAATACACTTCCGAGATCCGCGTGCCATCCCTTGAAAATTCTTCGTGTGTTATCAAAAACACAATACGCGACCCACCCTCTATATAAACCGAAGGTACCTCGATGCTTCGATCTGAATATCATTGAAATCCACCGAACACCCCTCGAATATTCCTCGTGTGTTATCAAAAACACAATACGCGACCCACCCTCTATATAAAACGAAGGTACCTCGATGCTTCGATCTGCATATCATTGAAATCCACCGAACACCCCTCGAATATTCCTCGTATGTTATCAAAAACACAATACAGGACATACCATCTAGCTTAACCGACCGTACGTAACGCGATGAATACACTTTCGAGATCCGCGAGCCATCCCTTGAAAATTCTCCGTGTGTTATCAAAAACACAATACGCGACCCACCCTCTATATAAACCGAAGGTACCTCGATGCTTCGATCTGCATATCATTGAAATCCACCGAACACCCCTCGAATATTCCTCGTGTGTTATCAAAAACACAATACGCGACCCACCCTCTATATAAAACGAAGGTACCTCGATGCTTCGATCTGCATATCATTGAAATCCACCGAACACCCCTCGAATATTCCTCGTATGTTATCAAAAACACAATACAGGACATACCATCTACATTAACCGACCGTACGTAACGCGATGAATACACTTTCGAGATCCGCGAGCCATCCCTTGAAAATTCTCCGTGTGTTATCAAAAACACAATACGCGACCCACCCTCTATATAAACCGAAGGTACCTCGATGCTTCGATCTGCATATCATTGAAATCCACCGAACACCCCTCGAATATTCCTCGTGTGTTATCAAAAACACAATACAGGACATACCATCTAGCTTAATCGACCGTACGTAACGCGATGAATACACTTTCGAGATCCGCGTGCCATCCCTTGAAAATTCTCCTTGTGTTATCAAAAACACAATACGCGACCCACCCTCTATATAAACCGAAGGTACCTCGATGCTTCGATCTGCATATCATTGAAATCCACCGAACACCCCTCGAATATTCCTCGTGTGTTATCAAAAACACAATACAGGACATACCATCTACATTAACCGACCGTACGTAACGCGATGAATACACTTTCGAGATCCGCGTGCCATCCCTTGAAAATTCTCCGTGTGTTATCAAAAACACAATACGCGACCCACCCTCTATATAAACCGAAGGTACCTCGATGCTTCGATCTGCATATCATTGAAATCAACCGAACACCCCTCGAATATTCCTCGTGTGTTATCAAAAACACAATACAGGACATACCATCTACATTAACCGACCGTACGTAACGCGATGAATACACTTTCGAGATCCGCGTGCCATCCCTTGAAAATTCTCCGTGTGTTATCAAAAACACAATACGCGACCCACCCTCTATATAAACCGAAGGTACCTCGATGCTCCGATCTGCATATCATTGAAATCCACCGAACACCCCTCGAATATTCCTCGTGTGTTATCAAAAACACAATACAGGACATACCATCTACATTAACCGACCGTACGTAACGCGATGAATACACTTCCGAGATCCGCGTGCCATCCCTTGAAAATTCTTCGTGTGTTATCAAAAACACAATACGCGACCCACCCTCTATATAAACCGAAGGTACCTCGATGCTTCGATCTGAATATCATTGAAATCCACCGAACACCCCTCGAATATTCCTCGTGTGTTATCAAAAACACAATACGCGACCCACCCTCTATATAAAACGAAGGTACCTCGATGCTTCGATCTGCATATCATTGAAATCCACCGAACACCCCTCGAATATTCCTCGTGTGTTATCAAAAACACAATACAGGACATACCATCTACATTAACCGACCGTACGTAACGCGATGAATACACTTCCGAGATCCGCGTGCCATCCCTTGAAAATTCTTCGTGTGTTATCAAAAACACAATACGCGACCCACCCTCTATATAAACCGAAGGTACCTCGATGCTTCGATCTGCATATCATTGAAATCCACCGAACACCCCTCGAATATTCCTCGTGTGTTATCAAAAACACAATACGCGACCCACCCTCTATATAAAACGAAGGTACCTCGATGCTTCGATCTGCATATCATTGAAATCCACCGAACACCCCTCGAATATTCCTCGTGTGTTATCAAAAACACAATACAGGACATACCATCTACATTAACCGACCGTACGTAACGCGATGAATACACTTCCGAGATCCGCGTGCCATCCCTTGAAAATTCTCCGTGTGTTATCAAAAACACAATACGTGACCCACCCTCTATATAAACCGAAGGTACCTCGATGCTTCGATCTGAATATCATTGAAATCCACCGAACACCCCTCGAATATTCCTCGTGTGTTATCAAAAACACAATACAGGACATACCATCTACATTAACCGACCGTACGTAACGCGATGAATACACTTCCGAGATCCGCGTGCTATCCCTTGAAAATTCTCCGTGTGTTATCAAAAACACAATACGTGACCCACCCTCTATATAAACCGAAGGTACCTCGATGCTTCGATCTGAATATCATTGAAATCCACCGAACACCCCTCGAATATTCCTCGTGTGTTATCAAAAACACAATACGCGACCCACCCTCTATATAAAACGAAGGTACCTCGATGCTTCGATCTGCATATCATTGAAATCCACCGAACACCCCTCGAATATTCCTCGTATGTTATCAAAAACACAATACAGGACATACCATCTAGCTTAACCGACCGTACGTAACGCGATGAATACACTTTCGAGATCCGCGAGCCATCCCTTGAAAATTCTCCGTGTGTTATCAAAAACACAATACGCGACCCACCCTCTATATAAACCGAAGGTACCTCGATGCTTCGATCTGAATATCATTGAAATCCACCGAACACCCCTCGAATATTCCTCGTGTGTTATCAAAAACACAATACGCGACCCACCCTCTATATAAACCGAAGGTACCTCGATGCTTCGATCTGAATATCATTGAAATCCACCGAACACCCCTCGAATATTCCTCGTGTGTTATCAAAAACACAATACGCGACCCACCCTCTATATAAACCGAAGGTACCTCAATGCTTCGATCTGCATATCATTGAAATCCACCGAACACCCCTCGAATATTCCTCGTGTGTTATCAAAAACACAATACAGGACATACCATCATGCTTAACCGACCGTACTTAACGCGATGAATACACTTTCGAGATCCGCGTGCCATCCCTTGAAAATTCTCCGTGTGTTATCAAAAACACAATACGCGACCCACCCTCTATATAAACAGAAGGTACCTCGATGCTTCGATCTGCATATCATTGAAATCCACCGAACACCCCTCGAATATTCCTCGTGTGTTATCAAAAACACAATACAGGACATACCATCTACATTAACCGACCGTACGTAACGCGATGAATACACTTTCGAGATCCGCGTGCCATCCCTTGAAAATTCTCCGTGTGTTATCAAAAACACAATACGCGACCCACCCTCTATATAAACCGAAGGTACCTCGATGCTCCGATCTGCATATCATTGAAATCCACCGAACACCCCTCGAATATTCCTCGTGTGTTATCAAAAACACAATACAGGACATACCATCTACATTAACCGACCGTACGTAACGCGATGAATACACTTCTGAGATCCGCGTGCCATCCCTTGAAAATTCTTCGTGTGTTATCAAAAACACAATACGCGACCCACCCTCTATATAAAACGAAGGTACCTCGATGCTTCGATCTGCATATCATTGAAATCCACCGAACACCCCTCGAAAATTCCTCGTGTGTTATCAAAAACACAATACAGGACATACCATCTACATTAACCGACCGTACGTAACGCGATGAATACACTTTCGAGATCCGCGAGCCATCCCTTGAAAATTCTCCGTGTGTTATCAAAAACACAATACGCGACCCACCCTCTATATAAACCGAAGGTACCTCGATGCTTCGATCTGCATATCATTGAAATCCACCGAACACCCCTCGAATATTCCTCGTGTGTTATCAAAAACACAATACAGGACATACCATCTACATTAACCGACCGTACGTAACGCGATGAATACACTTCCGAGATCCGCGTGCCATCCCTTGAAAATTCTCCGTGTGTTATCAAAAACACAATACGCGACCCACCCTCTATATAAACCGAAGGTACCTCGATGCTTCGATCTGAATATCATTGAAATCCACCGAACACCCCTCGAATATTCCTCGTGTGTTATCAAAAACACAATACAGGACATACCATCTACATTAACCGACCGTACGTAACGCGATGAATACACTTTCGAGATCCGCGAGCCATCCCTTGAAAATTCTCCGTGTGTTATCAAAAACACAATACGCGACCCACCCTCTATATAAACCGAAGGTACCTCGATGCTTCGATCTGAATATCATTGAAATCCACCGAACACCCCTCGAATATTCCTCGTGTGTTATCAAAAACACAATACGCGACCCACCCTCTATATAAACCGAAGGTACCTCCATGCTTCGATCTGAATATCATTGAAATCCACCGAACACCCCTCGAATATTCCTCGTGTGTTATCAAAAACACAATACGCGACCCACCCTCTATATAAACCGAAGGTACCTCAATGCTTCGATCTGCATATCATTGAAATCCACCGAACACCCCTCGAATATTCCTCGTGTGTTATCAAAAACACAATACAGGACATACCATCTACATTAACCGACCGTACGTAACGCGATGAATACACTTTCGAGATCCGCGAGCCATCCCTTGAAAATTCTCCGTGTGTTATCAAAAACACAATACGCGACCCACCCTCTATATAAACCGAAGGTACCTCGATGCTTCGATCTGAATATCATTGAAATCCACCGAACACCCCTCGAATATTCCTCGTGTGTTATCAAAAACACTATACAGGACATACCATCTACATTAACCGACCGTACGTAACGCGATGAATACACTTTCGAGATCCGCGAGCCATCCCTTGAAAATTCTCCGTGTGTTATCAAAAACACAATACGCGACCCACCCTCTATATAAACCGAAGGTACCTCGATGCTTCGATCTGAATATCATTGAAATCCACCGAACACCCCTCGAATATTCCTCGTCTGTTATCAAAAACACTATACAGGACATACCATCTACATTAACCGACCGTACGTAACGCGATGAATACACTTTCGAGATCCGCGAGCCATCCCTTGATAATTCTCCGTGTGTTATCAAAAACAATACGCGACCCACCCTCTATATAAACCGAAGGTACCTCGATGCTTCGATCTGCATATCATTGAAATCCACCGAACACCCCTCGAATATTCCTCGTGTGTTATCAAAAACACAATACAGGACATACCATCTACATTAACCGACCGTACGTAACGTGATGAATACACTTTCGAGATCCGCGAGCCATCCCTTGAAAATTCTCCGTGTGTTATCAAAAACACAATACGCGACCCACCCTCTATATAAACCGAAGGTACCTCGATGCTTCGATCTGAATATCATTGAAATCCACCGAACACCCCTCGAATATTCCTCGTGTGTTATCAAAAACACAATACGCGACCCACCCTCTATATAAACCGAAGGTACCTCAATGCTTCGATCTGCATATCATTGAAATCCACCGAACACCCCTCGAATATTCCTCGTGTGTTATCAAAAACACAATACAGGACATACCATCTACATTAACCGACCGTACGTAACGCGATGAATACACTTTCGAGATCCGCGAGCCATCCCTTGAAAATTCTCCGTGTGTTATCAAAAACACAATACGCGACCCACCCTCTATATAAACCGAAGGTACCTCGATGCTTCGATCTGAATATCATTGAAATCCACCGAACACCCCTCGAATATTCCTCGTGTGTTATCAAAAACACAATACAGGACATACCATCTACATTAACCGACCGTACGTAACGCGATGAATACACTTTCGAGATCCGCAAGCCATCCCTTGATAATTCTCCGTGTGTTATCAAAAACAATACGCGACCCACCCTCTATATAAACCGAAGGTACCTCGATGCTTCGATCTGCATATCATTGAAATCCACCGAACACCCCTCGAATATTCCTCGTGTGTTATCAAAAACACAATACAGGACATACCATCTACATTAACCGACCGTACGTAACGCGATGAATACACTTTCGAGATCCGCGAGCCATCCCTTGAAAATTCTCCGTGTGTTATCAAAAACAATACGCGACCCACCCTCTATATAAACCGAAGGTACCTCAATGCTTCGATCTGCATATCATTGAAATCCACCGAACACCCCTCGAATATTCCTCGTGTGTTATCAAAAACACTATACAGGACATACCATCTACATTAACCGACCGTACGTAACGTGATGAATACACTTTCGAGATCCGCGAGCCATCCCTTGAAAATTCTCCGTGTGTTATCAAAAACACAATACGCGACCCACCCTCTATATAAACCGAAGGTACCTCGATGCTTCGATCTGAATATCATTGAAATCCACCGAACACCCCACGAATATTCCTCGTGTGTTATCAAAAACACTATACAGGACATACCATCTACATTAACCGACCGTACGTAACGCGATGAATACACTTTCGAGATCCGCGAGCCATCCCTTGATAATTCTCCGTGTGTTATCAAAAACAATACGCGACCCACCCTCTATATAAACCGAAGGTACCTCGATGCTTCGATCTGCATATCATCGAAATCCACCGAACACCCCTCGAATATTCCTCGTGTGTTATCAAAAACACAATACAGGACATACCATCTACATTAACCGACCGTACGTAACGCGATGAATACACTTTCGAGATCCGCGAGCCATCCCTTGAAAATTCTCCGTGTGTTATCAAAAACACAATACGCGACCCACCCTTTATATAAACCGAAGGTACCTCGATGCTTCGATCTGCATATCATTGAAATCCACCGAACACCCCTCGAATATTCCTCGTGTGTTATCAAAAACACAATACGCGACCCATCCTCTATATAAACCGAAGGTACCTCGATGCTTCGATCTAAATATCATTGAAATCCACCGAACACCCCTCGAATATTCCTCGTGTGTTATCAAAAACACAATACGCGACCCATCCTCTATATAAACCGAAGGTACCTCGATGCTTCGATCTAAATATCATTGAAATCCACCGAACACCCCTCGAATATTCCTCGTGTGTTATCAAAAACACAATACGCGACCCACCCTCTATATAAACCGAAGGTACCTCGATGCTTCGATCTGCATATCATTGAAATCCACCGAACACCCCTCGAATATTCCTCGTGTGTTATCAAAAACACAATACGCGACCCATCCTCTATATAAACCGAAGGTACCTCGATGCTTCGATCTAAATATCATTGAAATCCACCGAACACCCCTCGAATATTCCTCGTGTGTTATCAAAAACACAATACGCGACCCACCCTCTATATAAACCGAAGGTACCTCGATGCTTCGATCTGCATATCATTGAAATCCACCGAACACCCCTCGAATATTCCTCGTGTGTTATCAAAAACACAATACAGGACAAACCATCTACATTAACCGACCGTACGTAACGCGATGAATACACTTTCGAGATCCGCGAACCATACCTGGAAAATTCTTCGTGTGTTATAAAAAACACAGTACGCGACCCGCCCTCTATATTACACGAACGCAACGCTACAAAATACTTTGAGACCCGCGAACCATCCCTTGAAAATTCTCCGTGTGTTATAAAAAAAACACACTACGCGACCGTCTTCCACTTCTGTCTTTGCTCGCACATTATTTCCAAGATGGATGGCAAAAAAAGAGGATTGCAGGTCCTCTTTTTTTGGGTAACTGACCGCTTTCTTGAAATACACTATCGAAAAAAACGTCGATTTTATGTTTTACTAATTACGATGGACTAAAATCAAAAAAGTTTACATATCGATAATCGATACGAAAAGGCCGCAATATCGTAACAAAAATTAAATGAAGTTTAAAGGAAGATTTCAAGAAAGATGTTGAAGCCCTAAAACACATTGGTGGATTCAGTTTCGTGGAAAAAACGTTACGGCTTGAAAATAGACCAAAATACAATTGGTGAAATATCATAACAACTAATATTCCACCTATTATTATCATAATTTTATTCACCTGAAATATCGATTCCTCACCGGAATATTACACTGTCACTATTTCACACACTTAAAATTTCTTCCCGAGCGGGATTTACTGAATTTTGACCAGAGAATGAGTTCTAGGAAAAAAATAATCCACACCAGGGGAAAATTGAAAACGACTCACATTGACGTTTATATCTTGCTTTTTCGCTCTTGGTCCATCGATGGCTAAAGTTGGGAATGACATCCGGGAGATCCCTTAGCAGCCCAGCCCTAGAAGGGACAAGACTGTGCTCTAAGACCCTTCAATCATTCCTTTTCTTCTTTCTCGAGTCAATTGACAGAAAATTTTGATCACGAACACCAGATTTGCTGAAAATGCATAGGAAATTGAGACAGATGAAAGATGAGAAATATAATTGAAAATTAATATAATAACTAAAGAATTCACCTACTCACAGTTGGATGAAAATCCATTTCTAAGTTGGCTCAGATGAAAATCAGGAGCAATACAATTACTTGTAGATTTTTCAGATCATAGAGAATAGAATATATCTAGAAAGAAATATTATCTGAGTATTCAGAATTATATGAACGCATAAATAAATTATACTTTTGAGGAAAGCTCTTCTCGAAGATCAACTATCTACAACACGGGAAAATTCATTGCCTTCTGCCTTGCCTTGATGATGATTCATCAAATGTCTGGAAAGAAATGACATTATTTAATCCATATATGATAGTATCGAAGTCAATAATGATGAACTCACCAAATAACTTCTTTCACAGGAAGATCAGGTAGCCATCTTATTCTGAACTCAGGGTTGTACTCGTACATTGGGAAGGAATGAGAGAGTTTGGATGACTTAACTGAAAAAGGAACATTAGACGATCCTTTTCCACGAGGAATACGTTACTGCGTAAAAAAAATACGTATTGGTCTCTCAATACTACCCATTTTGACAGTAACGTAGACCAAAATGCATTTGGTGAAGTAATATTACAAATATTCCACATATTCTTAATCACCTATATCATCGACAACTCACCTGAATAATACACTGTCACTATTTCACACTCTTTAATTTATTTCGTGCGCGGAATTTACCTAATTTTAACCAGAGAATGCTCTAAGACCCTTCAATCATTCCTCTCCTTCTTTCTTGAGTCACTTAGATCAGATTTTCTGAAAAATACATAGGAAGTTGAATCGGGTGAAAGATAAGAAATATTTTTCAAGCTATCGGAGCTGCAACACAATGTGAAAGAAAATTTAACTGACCACTTGATGAAAATCCACTTCAAAGTTGGCTCACACGAAAATCAGGAACAAAAGAATGCCTTCTATTAGATTCTTCACATCATAGAAAATCGAATATCTGTAAAGAAATACTATCTGAGTGTACATGATTGATGACCAATAGTTTTCAAGGCCCAAAATTATCAGTAGAATTATATGAACGCATAAATAAATCGTACCTATCGAGGCAATTCCTCCTCGAAAACTATTTAGAACCAGGGAAAAAGCATTGTCCTTCTGCATTTATGATGATTCACCAGATGTTTGGAAAGAAATGGTATTTTGAATCCATACAATAATATCAAAATCAATAATATGAACTCGCCAATAACTTTCACAGGTAGATCAAATAACCATCCTAAACTCCAGGTTCTCCTTTTGGGGGAAATGCGAGGGTTTGGATCATTTAACTGAAAAAAAAAACATTGGAAGATCCTGTTCTGTGAAGAATACGAATATCCGAGTATTTGTGATTAGTAGAGTTAAATAAGCGAATAAATAAATCATACCTTTTGCAGGAAAGAAAATGATTGATCAATTTGAAAAAACATTGCAGACCAAATGGTTATCGATCCAGTTCTTAGAAAATGTCGATGTAATACCTAAAACTTATTGACAAAAACTGGAGTATAATCGAACTAATAACACTATTCAACAAGGGTTCTCCCACCTAAGAGATTTATATTTTTTTTGTTAGGTATTCCTCACCTTATTACAAAAATAATAGTACTTACGTTTGTTTAGCTCCCGTTATCAAAATAAAAGACATGCGTGAATTGTCCATGTTCGCACTTCTGTACCCTACGATACTTTATAAAATACACAAACTATTGAAACAAGTTCGGTTTCTGGCAGCATTGAATGACTTTGAAAAAGAAGCCTGGCTGTCCTTTGTAGAAGTGACCAAAAATTTTTCTTGGCAAGCACAAATCTCCGCAATATGTAAATATCGTCAAAACGATGTTACAGGCTCATCAAAAATGGGATGCAACATGTCCCACCTAAGAGATTTATATTTTTTTGTTAGGTATTCCTCACCTTATTACAAAAATAATAGTACTTACGTTTGTTTAGGTCCCGTTATCAAAATAAAAGACGTGCGTGAATTGTCCATGTTAGCACTTCTGTACCCTACGATACTTTATAAAATAAACAAACTATTGAAACAAGTTCAGTTTCTGGCAGCATTGAATGACTTTGAAAAAGAAGCCTGGTTGTCCTTTGTAGAAGTGACCAAAAATTTTCTTGGCAATCACAAATCTCCGCAATATGTAAATATCGTCAAAACGATGTTACAGGCTAATCAAAAAATGGGATGCAACATGTCCTTAAAGCCCGTTTGCAACAGCCTAAAATTCTCTACAAAATTCTCACAAGAAAACGGCAGAGATTTTTTTGTATGCAACTGAACAGAAAATTCTACCGAAAGTGCGTATGCAGCGGTATATAATCCACGGCGCATGAATTTTCGACCAAATTCTCTAGAGAATTCTCGGCTGTTGCAAACGGTTTTAAAAATACACTTTTTGCAATCACATATTAATTTCTTTCCACAAAATATGGGAGCCGTAAGTGACGAGAATAGAGAGCGATTCCATCAAGACATCGCGTCATTCGAAAAACGCTACCAAGGCAAAGGGGAACCCTCTATGCTTGCTGATTATTGTTGGTCCATCGTTAGAGAAATACTGGAGTCGTCCTACAGCAGAAAAGACAAAAGATCTAAGCGATCGGAATCTTTTACACCATTGCAAATATTATAATGCGTTGTTTTTGTTAAAAATCATGAATATAATTATTAAAAAACAACAAAAGCTAACTTCCACTTCTTATTTATCGTGCGTTTATACCTTGGCTACGAAGATTAAAAATATATATATTTTCCTTAGGTGGGAGAACAAAGCTATAATTTTGTCGATCAGTGTAATTAATATGAGCGAGAGGCAGTTTTCTGCGCAATTTCAGCTAATACACTATCTGCACTAGCTGATTTCGAAAGGAGATCCTGGGGGTCAGGATATCAATTTTTCGATTCAAGGAAATCAGTAATGATTCTTAATTGAAGACAGAAGATGAGGAATTTTCAAGTTGGTCATAAATATAACGCCAATTCAACTAATGTAAAGGACCCTCAAAAAATTATAGGCAAGTGATAAAATGATATGGACCATATTTAATACTTAAATGAAAAAGTTGAAGAATTGGAAACAAAAACTTTTCGAAAGTGCATAGAAGGAATCTCAATGAAAGTGAAATTCAAATATTATGCTGGCAGGTGTGTGCGTGAAGATGTTTCAATTAACCATCAGTTGATAAGAAGACAATTAACCATCAGTTGATAAGAAGACAAAACGAGAAGAACAGAAAAACTGTAAAATCAACGGTGACGTTGACAAATGATTGATAAAATCACAGCCGTCTTTGATAAAATATCAGCAGCAAAGATTATAGAGTTAATTCTATAATCTTTGATAGACAGTAGAGAAATACCAAAGAGAAATCTTTGATAATAAATAGAAGTAAAAGGATCCTACTTTCATGGGGTAATGCGTTTTGACAAAAGATGGCGCAACTGAAATGCAATCGAGCATAGAGGGCTATTATTCTTATTCACTTCTCTGTTTCACTCTGCAAAACTGCCACAGAGATAACTGCAAAGAGTGCGAAATCGATGTTAAGGAACCAGAGATATATATCTCTGTACAGAACACATACCATAATTACTTTATGGTTGATGTAGTTCACAGACATTGAACTCTACGGGAAGAAGAGTTCCATATTCTGTGGTTCACAGAGTAGAGACAAAGGACAAAGGTTAATCTTTGATTCTATGGTAATAATAACTCTTTGGTAATATGGAGGGCAAAAATTTGCTGTATTGTAGTTGATTACTCTGTAATCTGTGTAAGGTAGCCTCCATCTGTGGGTAGAATGATGTAAAAAAAAAAATTTAACAAAATAGACGTTTTGAAAATTTGTTGAAGCGAACGTTACTGGATATTGATCTCAGGGAGAAGTCGAGAAGATATGGTCGCCCCAAATATAGTTTCTCTCGTAGAAAAGACATCAAGAAGGTATAAAACTCACATTAACATTCAAATGTTGCTTTGTCAGTCGATGGCTGAAGTTGAGAGAGATACTTAAGCAGACCAGTTTCCTTGGAAAATTAAAAGGGAATTAATTCAGATGAAATTTGTTTAATATAATTCTCGAAGCCAGCAAACACATAAAAATATCAGGGAAACTTTTAAAAACTCACCAATTGGAGAAAACCATCCAAGTTCACTTGGTTGGACATCAATATTAATCCAATGCCTTCTGGTAAATCAATCAGATAGAAGATGATAGAATATCTGGAAAGAATTGATGATTTTGAGTTGTAATCATTTGTAGAATTATAACAGGCGAAATAACCCACCTTTTGAGGAGAGTTGAACTAAAGGAAAACAGAAATCTAGTCCTTCTGCCTTCATGATGATTCATCACATCTGGAAAGAAATGCCGTTATAATATCATATTATCGAATAAAATTAAAAAACGATAACTCACCAATTACTTTCATAGGAAGATCAGGTAACCATCCTTTTACTAATCTCAGGGTTGTACTTTGGAAACTGAAGAGAGGTTTTGGATGACTTAAATGAAAAAGAAGAATAAGACAATCCTGTTCCATAAGGATACGTTACTATGTAAAAAAATATGTATTGATCTCTCAATACTACCCTTTTTCTCAGTAACGCAGAGCCAAAAAAAATTTAGTGAAATAATATTATAAATATTTCAGGTATTACCGTACTTATCATCCTTTTACTCACCTATAATGTCGACAACTCACTTGAACATAACACTGTCACTATTTCACAGTCTTAAATTTATTTCGCGCGGATTTACCGAATTTTGACCTGAGAGTGAGTTCTAGGAAAAAACAATCCACACCAGGGGAAAATTGAAAACGACTCACATTGACGTTTATATCTTGCTTTTTCGCTCTTGGTCCATCGATGGCTAAAGTTGGGAATGACATCCGGGAGATCCCTTAGCAGCCCAGCCCTAAAAGGGACAAGACTGTGCTCTAAGACCCTTCAATCATTCCTTTTCTTCTTTCTTGACATCCCGGATCTAATCACTCACTAACACTAGGTTTCCTGAAAAATCAAAAAGTCATTAGCATGAATAAATAAAAATATTATCTGGATGGAGTGAACCGAATGATAAAATATCAATGTCTACAGAAAAATCCAGAAATGGTGCCAATTCAATAACATCAAAGAGGCCCTTTTGAGATTGAACAATTTGGTGGACGAAAGCGATCCGGATGTGGATATGCCGAATATCGTCCATGCTTTTCAAACTGCAGGAAGGATAAGGATTACCCGCATCTTGAATGGTTCCATTTGACTAGGTTGGAAAGGTGAGAATTCTATTTTTTATGTATAAGTATTCAACGGTTTTTAACACCCTGGTTTGAAAATTGAATGAAGTGAAGAGTATTTTTTACGTTTTAGAATATATAACCCGATAATTATCTACCAGAAAAGTGCTCGAGACATAATTTATCAATAATGGGTATAAAGTGGAAGAAAATAACCAGATATAAAAAGTATATAGATGGTCGAATTAGAACTCACCTTGTAGGAAAACCTCATCGTTTAGCTATCCGTTACCATCTAAGGAGTTGAAAACTTTCTTATAGATGGGTTTTTCGAAGTACACATTGAGGGGAATGACCAATTTTCTAAATTTCTCCTCTCTGAAAGAAATAATTTAACAGTTAAAACAAATCAAGGTGAAAAAACGAGAAATTGTCCTTGGGATATTTTGCCATCACCAACAACGAAAGTTTCCAGATGTAATTTTTTGAAAATAACGATGTAGAAATGGAAATAAATTGTTTTAAACTCACATTATGATGAATATTCATCAAAAATCGTTGAAAATTGTCGAAAAACGCTGCTGAATTGAATAAAATGCAAATGTCCGACCAAAGCCAGCGAATGTTTTTGAATCTCGTATCAGAATATGGCGGATGCACAGGCGCATTACCGACTCCCGTCAAAGGTAACTTTGGTTTGAAAAAATCAGAGCTAACCTTGTAAGAATCTTTGTCCTGCTTTCCGTTACCATTGAAGTAGTTGAAAACTTTGTTTGAGATGATTTTTTCAAGGCACAAAAATGACTGTTTTTCTCAATCTATCCTTCCTGAAAGAAATGATCAATCGATAAATTCGAATCAAGCTGAAAATTTAAGGAGATATACATAGGATATTTTTGCAACCAACCAGGTTATAATTTTCGAAAAATATGGATGTAATAATGAGAATAAACCGTTTTGGACTTACATTGATTTTTTCAAGGCACAAAAATGACTGTTTTTCTCAATCTATCCTTCCTGAAAGAAATGATCAATCGATAAATTCGAATCAAGCTGAAAATTCAAGGAGTTATACATAGGATATTTTTGCAACCAACTATAAAAGTTTCAGGTTATAATTTTCGAAAAATATCGATGTAATAATGAGAATAAACCGTTTTGCACTTACATTATGTTGAATATTCATCAGAAATCGTGGAAAATCATCTAAAAACGCTGATAAATTGAATAAAATGCAAATGTCCGACCAAAGCTAAATATTTTGCGGCAAATGTTTTTGAATCTCGTATCAGAATACGGCAGAAGCGCAGGCGCATTATTGACACCCGTCAAAGGTAACTTTGGTTTATAATTTTAAGAATTGGAAAACTAGAAATCACGAATAATTGTAGAATTACATGAGGAGAAAAGACATGAATATCTGGTGTGGTCAAAATCGAGTGCAATGAAAAAATTCCGAGAAGAACGGAACTATTGATGAAATTACTTTAGGAAAATAAGGACAAAAGTGATTTTCGCATTTCGAAGGAATGAATTATGAAATAACGAAAGAATACTTCAATTCAACATCAAATTCGCATTCTATATTCTGAATTAATCTGTTGTTTACACTCTTTTGAAAGCATGAAATGAATTAACGCATCTATTGATTAACATTCGACCAGAATAGTGTTCGGAATTATTTGTTTGGAAGAGAAAATGAAATTGGAACTTGGGATAATTTGTATGACACACACACATACAAAAACACGTATAAAAACATTCCGAAAGAATACAGTACACAGAAATTAGAACTAACCTTGTAAGAAACTTTGTTGTTGTCCTATCCGTTACCATTGAAGGAGTTAGAAATTTTCTTTGAGATGGTTAATTCTAGACACAAATTGGGTGGAATGACTGCTTTTCTCAATCTCTTCTTCCTGAAACTAATAATCAATGGATAAATCTAAATCAAGCTGAGAATTCACCAACTGTGAATATTTCAGGTTATGATTTTTGAAAAATAACCGTGTAGAAATGAAAATCCATTTTTTTAGCCTACATTATGTTGAATATTTATCAGAAGTCGTGGAAAATCTTTCAAAAAACGCTGATAAATTCAATAAAATGAAAAAATTCCGAGAAGAACGGAACTATTGACGAAATTACTTTAGGAAAATAGGGACAAAAGTGATTTTCGCATTTCGAAGGAATGAATTATGAAATAACGAAAGAATACTTCAATTCAACATCAAATTCGCATTCTATATTCTGAATTAATCTGTTGTTTACACTCTTTTGAAAGCATGAAATGAATTAACGCATCTATTGATTAGCATTCGACCAGAATAGTGTTCGGAATTATTTGTTTGGGAGAGAAAATGAAATTGGAACTTGGGATAATTTGTATGATACACACACACAAAATATGTATAAAAACATTCCGAAAGAATACAGTACACAGAAATTAGAACTAACCTTGTAGGAAAATTTGTTGTTATGCTATCCGTTACCATCAAAGGAGTTGAAAATATTCTTTGAGATGGCTAATTCAAGGCACGAATTGGGTGAAATGACCAAGACCAGTTTCCTTGGAAAATTAAAAGGGAATTAATTCAGATGAAATTTGTTTAATATAATTCTCGAAGCCAGCAAACACATAAAAATATCAGGGAAACTTTTAAAAACTCACCAATTGGAGAAAACCATCCAAGTTCACTTGGTTGGACATCAATATTAATCCAATGCCTTCTGGTAAATCAATCAGATAGAAGATGATAGAATATCTGGAAAGAATTGATGATTTTGAGTTGTAATCATTTGTAGAATTATAACAGGCGAAATAACCCACCTTTTGAGGAGAGTTGAACTAAAGGAAAACAGAAATCTAGTCCTTCTGCCTTCATGATGATTCATCACATCTGGAAAGAAATGCCGTTATAATATCATATTATCGAATAAAATTAAAAAACGATAACTCACCAATTACTTTCATAGGAAGATCAGGTAACCATCCTTTTACTAATCTCAGGGTTGTACTTTGGAAACTGAAGAGAGGTTTTGGATGACTTAAATGAAAAAGAAGAATAAGACAATCCTGTTCCATAAGGATACGTTACTATGTAAAAAAATATGTATTGATCTCTCAATACTACCCTTTTTCTCAGTAACGCAGAGCCAAAAAAAATTTAGTGAAATAATATTATAAATATTTCAGGTATTACCGTACTTATCATCCTTTTACTCACCTATAATGTCGACAACTCACTTGAACATAACACTGTCACTATTTCAGTCTTAAATTTATTTCGCGCGGATTTACCGAATTTTGACCTGAGAGTGAGTTCTAGGAAAAAACAATCCACACCAGGGGAAAATTGAAAACGACTCACATTGACGTTTATATCTTGCTTTTTCGCTCTTGGTCCATCGATGGCTAAAGTTGGGAATGACATCCGGGAGATCCCTTAGCAGCCCAGCCCTAAAAGGGACAAGACTGTGCTCTAAGACCCTTCAATCATTCCTTTTCTTCTTTCTTGACATCCCGGATCTAATCACTCACTAACACTAGGTTTCCTGAAAAATCAAAAAGTCATTAGCATGAATAAATAAAAATATTATCTGGATGGAGTGAACCGAATGATAAAATATCAATGTCTACAGAAAAATCCAGAAATGGTGCCAATTCAATAACTTCAAAGCGACAATCAAAGAGGCCCTTTTGAGATTGAACAATTTGGTGGACGAAAGCGATCCGGATGTGGATATGCCGAATATCGTCCATGCTTTTCAAACTGCGGGAAGGATAAGGAAGGATTACCCGCATCTTGAATGGTTCCATTTGACTAGGTTGGAAAGGTGAGAATTCTATTTTTTATGTATAAGTATTCAACGGTTTTTAACACCCTGGTTTGAAAATTGAATGAAGTGAAGAGTATTTTTTACGTTTTAGAATATATAACCCGATAATTATCTACCAGAAAAGTGCTCGAGACATAATTTATCAATAATGGGTATAAAGTGGAAGAAAATAACCAGATATAAAAAGTATATAGATGGTCGAATTAGAACTTACCTTGTAGGAAAACCTCATCGTTTAGCTATCCGTTACCATCTAAGGAGTTGAAAACTTTCTTATAGATGGTTTTTTCGAAGTACACATTGAGGGGAATGACCAATTTTCTATATTTCTCCTCTCTGAAAGAAATAATTTAACAGTTAAAACAAATCAAGGTGAAAAAACGAGAAATTGTCCTCGGGATGTTTTGCAATCACCAACAACGAAAGTTTCCAGATGTAATTTTTTGAAAATAACGATATAGAAATGGAATTAAATTGTTTTAAACTCACATTATGATGAATATTCATCAAAAATCGTTGAAAATTGTCGAAAAACGCTGCTGAATTGAATAAAATGCAAATGTCCGACCAAAGCCAGCGAATGTTTTTGAATCTCGTATCAGAATATGGCGGATGCACAGGCGCATTACCGACTCCCGTCAAAGGTAACTTTGGTTTGAAAAAAATCACAGCTAACCTTGTAAGAATCTTTGTCCTGCTTTCCGTTACCATTGAAGTAGTTGAAAACTTTGTTCGAGATGATTTTTTCAAGGCACAAAAATGACTGTTTTTCTCAATCTATCCTTCCTGAAAGAAATGATCAATCGATAAATTCGAATCAAGCTGAAAATTTAAGGAGATATACATAGGATATTTTTGCAACCAACTATAAAAGTTTCAGGTTATAATTTTCGAAAAATATGGATGTAATAATGAGAATAAACCGTTTTGGACTTACATTGATTTTTTCAAGGCACAAAAATGACTGTTTTTCTCAATCTATCCTTCCTGAAAGAAATGATCAATCGATAAATTCGAATCAAGCTGAAAATTCAAGGAGATATACATAGGATATTTTTGCAACCAACTATAAAAGTTTCAGGTTATAATTTTCGAAAAATATCGATGTAATAATGAAAATAAACCGTTTTGCACTTACATTATGTTGAATATTCATCAGAAATCGTGGAAAATCATCTTAAAACGCTGATAAATTGAATAAAATGCAAATGTCCGACCAAAGCTAAATATTTTGCGGCAAATGTTTTTGAATCTCGTATCAGAATACGGCAGACGCGCAGGCGCATTACCGACACCCGTCAAAGGTAACTTTGGTTTATAATTTTAAGAATTGGAAAACTACAGATCACGAATAATTGTAGAATTACATGAGGAGAAAAGACATGAATATCTGGTGTGGGCAAAATCGAGTGCAATGAAAAAATTCCGAGAAGAACGGAACTATTGACGAAATTACTTTAGGAAAATAGGGACAAAAGTGATTTTCGCATTTCGAAGGAATGAATTATGAAATAACGAAAGAATACTTCAATCCAACATCAAATTCGCATTCTATATTCTGAATTAATCTGTTGTTTACACTCTTTTGAAAGCATGAAATGAATTAACGCATCTATTGATTAGCATTCGACCAGAATAGTGTTCGGAATTATTTGTTTGGGACAGAAAATGAAATGGGAACTTGGGATAATTTGTATGACACACACACACAAAATACCTACGTATAAAAACATTCCGAAAGAATACAGTACACAGAAATTAGAACTAACCTTGTAGGAAACTTTGTTTTTATGCTATCCGTTACCATCAAAGGAGTTGAAAATATTCTTTGAGGTGGCTACTTCAAGGCACAAATTGGGTGAAATGACCAAGACCAGTTTCCTTGGAAAATTAAAAGGGAATCAATTCAGATGAAATTTGTTTAATATAATTCAACATCTCGAAGCCAGCAAACACATAAAAATATCAGAGAAACTTTTAAAAACTCACCAATTGGAGAAAACCATCCAAGTTCTCTTGGTTGGACATCAATATTAATCCAATGCCTTCTGGTAGATCAATCAGATAGAAGATGATAGAATATCTGGAAAGAATTGATGATTTTGAGTTGTAATCATTTGTAGAATTATAACAGGCGAAATAACCCACCTTTTGAGGAGAGTTGAACTAAAGGAAAACAGAAATCTAGTCCTTCTGCCTTCATGATGATTCATCACATCTGGAAAGAAATGCTGTTATAATATCATATTATCGAATAAAATTAGAAAACGATAACTCACCAATTACTTTCATAGGAAGATCAGATAACCATCTTTTTACTAATCTCAGGGTTGTACTTTGGAAACTGAAGAGAGGTTTTGGATGACTTAAATGAAAAAGAAGAATAAGACAATCCTGTTCCATAAGGATACGTTACTATCTATAAAAATATGTATTGATCTCTCAATACTACCCATTTTGTCAGTAACGCAGAGCCAAAAAAAATTTTGTGAAATAATATTATAAATATTTCAGGTATTACCGTACTTATCATCCTTTTACTCACCTATAATGTCGACAACTCACTTGAATATTACACTGTCACTATTTCACAGTCTTAAATTTATTTCGTGATAATTTACCGAATTTTGACCTGAGAGCGAGTTCTAGGAAAAAACAATCCACACCAGGGGAAAATTGAATATGACTCACATTGACGTTTATATCTTGCTTTTTCGCTCTTGGTCCATCGATGGCTAAAGTTGGGAATGACATCCGGGAGATCCCTTAGCAGCCCAGCCCTAGAAGGGACAAGACTGTGCTCTAAGACCCTTCAGTCATTCCTTTTCTTCTTTCTCGAGTCAATTGACAGAAAATTTTGATCACGAACACCAGATTTGCTGAAAATGCATAGGAAATTGAGACAGATTAAAGATGAGAAATATAATTGAAAATTAATATAATAACTGAAAAATTCACCTACTCACAGTTGGATGAAAATCCATTTCTAAGTTGGCTCAGATGAAAATCAGGAGCAATACAATTACTTGTAGATTTTTCAGATCATAGAGAATAGAATATATCTAGAAAGAAATATTATCTGAGTATTCAGAATTTTATGAACGCATAAACAAATTATACTTTTTGAGGAAAGCTCTTCTCGAAGATCAACTATCTACAACACGGGAAAATTCATTGCCTTCTGCCTTGCCTTGATGATTCATCAAATGTCTGGAAAGAAATGACATTATTTAATCCATATATGATAGTATCGAAGTCAATAATGATGAACTCACCAAATAACTTCTTTCACAGGAAGATCAGGTAGCCATCTTATTCTGAACTCAGGGTTGTACTCGTACATTGGGAAGGAATGAGAGAGTTTGGATGACTTAACTGAAAAAGAAACATTAGACGATCCTTTTCCACGAGGAATACGTTACTGCGTAAAAAAAATACGTATTGGTCTCTCAATACTACCCATTTTGACAGTAACGTAGACCAAAATGCATTTGGTGAAGTAATATTACAAATATTCCACATATTCTTAATCACCTATATCATCGACAACTCACCTGAATAATACACTGTCACTATTTCACACTCTTTAATTTATTTCGTGCGCGGAATTTACCTAATTTTAACCAGAGAATGAGTTCTAGGAAAAAAATAATCCACACCAGGGGAAAATTGAAAACGACTCACATTGACGTTTATATCTTGCTTTTTCGCTCTTGGTCCATCGATGGCTAAAGTTGGGAATGACATCCGGGAGATCCCTTAGCAGCCCAGCCCTAAAAGGGACAAGACTGTGCTCTAAGACCCTTCAATCATTCCTTTTCTTCTTTCTTGACATCCCGGATCTAATCACTCACTAACACTAGGTTTCCTGAAAAATCAAAAAGTCATTAGCATGAATAAATAAAAATATTATCTGGATGGAGTGAACCGAATGATAAAATATCAATGTCTACAGAAAAATTCAGAAATGGTGCCAATTCAATAACTTCAAGGCGACGATCAAAGAGGCCCTTTTGAGATTGAACAATTTGGTGGACGAAAGCGATCCGGATGTGGATATGCCGAATATCGTCCATGCTTTTCAAACTGCAGGAAGGATAAGGATTACCCGCATCTTGAATGGTTCCATTTGACTAGGTTGGAAAGGTGAGAATTCTATTTTTTAAGTGTAAGTATTTAACGGTTTTTAACACTCTGGTTTGAAAATTGAGTGAAGTGAAGAGTATTTTTTACATTTTAAAATATATAACCCGATAATTATCTACCAGAAAAGTGCTCAAGACATAATTTATCAATAATGGGTATAAAGTGGAAGAAAATAACCAGATATAAAAAGTATATAGATGGTCGAATTAGAACTTACCTTGTAGGAAAACCTCATCGTTTAGCTATCCGTTACCATCTAAGGAGTTGAAAACTTTCTTATAGATGGTTTTTTCGAAGTACACATTGAGGGGAATGACCAATTTTCTAAATTTCTCCTCTCTGAAAGAAATAATTTAACAGTTAAAACAAATCAAGGTGAAAAAACGAGAAATTTTCCTCGGGATGTTTTGCAATCACCAACAACGAAAGTTTCCAGATAATTTTTTGAAAATAACGATGTAGAAATGGAAATAAATTGTTTTAAACTCACATTATGATGAATATTCATCAAAAATCGTGGAAAATTGTCGAAAAACGCTGCTGAATTGAATAAAATGCAAATGTCCGACCAAAGCCAGCGAATGTTTTTGAATCTCGTATCAGAATATGGCGGATGCACAGGCGCATTACCGACTCCCGTCAAAGGTAACTTTGGTTTATAATTTAAAAAATTGAAAATGAGAGAGGACGAAAAATCATAGCTTTTCTTAGGGAGAACAGACATGAATATCTGGTGTGGTCAGAATCGAGTGCAATGAAAGAATTCCAAGAAGAACGGAACAATTTACGAAATTACTTTAGGAAAATAGGGACAAAAGTGCTTTTCGCATTTTGAAGGAATGAATTATGAAATAATGAAAGAATACTTCAATTCAACATCAAATTCGCATTCTATATTCTGAATTAATCTGTTGTTTACACTCTTTTGAAAGCATGAAATGAATTAACGCATCTATTGATTAGCATTCGACCAGAATAGTGTTCGGAATTATTTGTTTGGGACAGAAAATGAAATGGGAACTTGGGATAATTTGTATGACACACACACACACACACACACACACACATACAAAAACACGTATAAAAACATTCCGAAAGAATACAGTACACAGAAATTAGAACTAACCTTGTAAGAAACTTTGTTGTTGTGCTATCCGTTACCATCGAAGGAGTTGAAAATTTTCTTTGACATGGTTAATTCTAGGCACAAATTGGATGGAATGACTGCTTTGCTCAATCTCTTCTCCCTAAAAGAAATAATCAATGGATAAATCTAAATCAAGCTGAGAATTCACCAACTGTGAATATTTCAGGTTATAATTTTTGAATAATAACCATGTAGAAATGAAAATCCATTTTTTTAGCTTACATTATGTTGAATATTTATCAGAAGTGGTGGAAAATCTTCTAAAAACTCTGATAAATTTAATAAAATGTAAATGTCCGACCAAAGCTGAATATTTTGAGGCGAATGTTTTTGAATCTCGTATCAGAATACGGCAGACGCGCAGGCGCATTACCGACTCCCGTCAAAGGTAACTTTGGTTTATAATTTAAAAAATTTAAAATGAGAGAGGACGAAAAATCATAGCTTTTCTTAAGGTGAACAGACATGAATATCTGGTGTGGTCAAAATCGAGTGCAATGAAAGGAATTTTCAGAGGAGCCTCTTCGAAAGTAACTTACACCTTAGAAAATCGAAAACTTGACGAGATAAAAAATGTTTGGAAGATCTAACAATTGAGGAAGTTTGTTTTGAGAAATAAAATGGGTTTGTAATATGAAGATTTCGAAGAAACCCCAAGAAAATTATGAAAGAATTTTGGGTTCAAGATTAAACTCACTTTTAGAACAATAATCCATTGTTCTTTTCGTCTCCTACTATAAAAATCCTATGGGACTTTGGCCAATCCAACCATCTCGTGAAACTTCATTATTTTCCACTCCTTTTTTCTATTTCCTGAAAGTAATAAAAAACTGTTAGAATCGCTTCGAATCTACCTTCAAGTAATCGAGTCAAATAAATGATGAAAACTTCATATTGTGATCTCTCAGAAGGCATTTCTCGAGACAATCACCTTTGAAACACTTTTTTTCACTTCGATCGTTTTTATTCCGATAAAAGCTAGAACTTGCCGGCAACAAACGAAAAACTAGACTGCGCTTCGTTTCAAAACGATTCCTTTGAATCACGTAATGGAAAGAGGTGGAAACGCAAGCGCGTCATCGTTCTTTGTCATAGACGATTTCGTTTCGAAAACTACAACGAAAATTTATGTTTAGGAGGTAACATTAGATGCGTTCATCCTTACGAACTGAGAGGCGCTGGATTTTTTCGTCAGATGAGGAAAAGTCTCACAGAATAAAGAGTTTGTTCAATAGAACGCCTATATTCATGTGGATATCATTAACGAACGATTCTTAGCAATCTGACCCAGTCAGATCATTCAAAAACGAACGCTTCTTTCGGTCATCTCTGAACAAAAAAACAAGTTTGAATTTTTCACAATAGTCTGGGATAGTCAAGTTTTACGTCATTATATTTGAGGCTAGCTTATCCACCGGTTTTCATTTTTTATTTGAAATGTAGGGATTCTATTGAAATTTACACTTTCATTCGAAAACTGAGAAATAGTGATGATTTAACTGCCAGTTGCGTTCTGAAGGCTCAAAAAAAATTTCGATTTTTTATACATATGCAGCGCATCCACCATTTTTTTTTAAACAAATTGGTAATATTGAAAAATGGTGACTCTTCATCCTTCATTTTTAGGTATATTTCAAAGATCCTCAGTGTGCTGTGGTTGGAAATACTTTTTTAGTAGGTTGCAATTGGAACGAGAATATTATCTATAGATATATTCCTCTTTTGTGGATAACAAGGATCGGAAATACCACGAATACAAGTGAGATTCCACAGATTTCTTCGAGGAAAGTAAAATCAAATGAGATATTCATTCATTCCTTGATTGTCTCATCAGGGATATTTCTGAATTTTACGTTACAAGCTGACCTTATCCTTGGGCCACGACGAGGAGATGTACAGATTGTTAGTCCACAACAAGTCCACACTTCCCGAAGAATTCCTGTATTACGTATCAAAGTTCCGTGGCACTGAAGCAGATACCATAAGATCCTGATCAAAGAAGAGGAAGAAGCTACCAGAAAATAGGTAGAAATGAGAAAATGGATCCTGAGTTTTTAGTGAGAGAATTGGTCAGTACACAAGAGTACTGATAATAATGAATTATTTTTTTTTTAGTGAATACTATATGTAGGTCGCGAGTGCTGAGGTTCCGGATACAGAGAAATTGTGGCCTCATTACGAATCTCTGATCGACAAATATATTTCGGGGGTTCTAGAATGGCGATTAGCTGATTTTAGTTCAATGAGATCGTCTCAAGAGTGATTTTTCATTCTCCATAGGTGAAGGGTATTTTCACAATACGTGAATATGAAATATTATACCTACCTCGACCAGAAGGAGGTCGAGGACTCTGCAACTTAGAGCACGCCGCGGGCCTGAAAGAAAAAGAATTATTATTTTGAGAAATAATGGTGGATAGCCTATCGCCAGACCTCTACACCACCTGTAATTAACATATTACAACCTGCAGCAGAGGACCCTTATGAAACACTGAGAGCAAAATGGAGATCAAAACCCCTACATGGCAAGTTTCTCACTCATTTACACCAGACTGAGGTACATGTAATAGCATCAATCAGAAGGCACGCTCCTGGCAATCCAGGACCAGCTGGTACCAACAAGTGTCAATAAGAAACTTACAATGAATCAAACTGCATTCGTAATCAATTCGCGGGCCGAAGTGCACTTCGGCACGAAATTTACTTTTCACGATAAACTCCCGACAAAATAGTCAAAAGAATTAAAAATGTAACTAATCAAAACATCATCATTAGTATCATTCATAGACGGCACGAAAGTAGTGATAGTTTGGACCATTTAAGAAATTTTGAACACTTCGAATTCCGTGCTAGACTTGAATTTCATTACGAATGGTAACAGGGAACGCCATCTGCTCAGCTTCCATGCCGAAGTGCACTTCCGCCCGCGAATTGATTACAAATGCAGCTTCAGGTCGACACCATAAAATGTAGACTCTGCAACAACGCCGAAGAGTCGGTCAACACCGAATATTTGTCCCGACACAACAACATGGGGAAAGTTGTGATCCAGCTGTTGTGCCTGAAAGAACATCTATTGGATCATTTCACACCGCACCACGTTTATGTCCCGAAAACTCTGTCAGAAAACGAGTACATCAAGACACGCTGAGACCTCACGGTTATAACGGACCAAGCAAAATCGTCCAGATATTGTGGTGTGGAATAAGTTGAAGAAATCGTCTCAAAAGCTCATTCCGAAAAAAATTACAAAGTACGAGGCATTGGCGCGACAAATTAGGAACATTTGTCGCTCACACAAAACTTAAATATATGGCTGGGCAATGAATGGTTCAGTACTTCCGAGTCGATCTGATTAGTTGCATCAGGTCAGTTGAAAAAATTGTTGTATCGTTCGATTTAGGTTGAAAAAAGACTAGAAAATTGAGACAGTTCATTGAAAGTGCTCATGTTCACAAAGTGCTATTATTGTAACTTTATTCCATCCCATTTTTACGACGATTGTTCGAGGCTTCGAACAAGAAGATTGTGATGACCATTGGGAAATTTCTGAATAATGTATACGAATTTTATTGGTGAGATTTTCAACTAATATTCAATTTTTCATACTTGGTCCTTAGTATTTTTCTGTCAGTTGGTATCGAAATGAGCCATTTCATAAAATCGTTCTAGTTACTAAATAACGAGAAAAAATCGGCAATCCCATTTTCCATTCTCACGTAAAAATCGAACGAGCCAATATCCTAAACGAAACCATATGATTAAGTCGGTCATCACTAGATAAAATTGAGAAACATGAATCTTAGAAAATTGTATGTCAAAAGAATCTATTTAAAAGAATGTTTTCTGTATTTATAAATAAAGAATTCAGAATTTGCATCTCAAAGGAATATCATTCTCATATGAACTGATTAATTCCGGAGAAAAAAAAACATCTTATTGGAAAAACTTGACCAAACCAAGAGCTCCCAATCACAGAAGAATGCTAATGTCGAATCGAATTTTGGCGTTCTGTGTATGGAGGGTTCTGTGGCTCGAATATCTGTTATTATATTGCGCGTCTCGTCCTCTAGATCATAATTGTAGTATACTTGTTTCCGAAGGAATTCACCACAGTGTTCAAAGTATATGACCATAGAGTCATATTTCCAACCTAAAAAACTGCGCACGCATCCCCATGCTTCCTCGATGCTCCTTTAACCTAGAGCCGCCATTATTTGTTTATTGTGTCGGAAGAACCACACGTGTTTAAAATTTTGCCCTTACTAAGGACAAAAGTGAAGTTATCGATTCTTCGGAATTATATATTCAAAGATATAAGCTACAATCCTTGCATAAATTATTGAGAACCATGTTGGTGACGAAGAATCCATATATTGGAATGGAATTGAGAAGATTCAACAAGTTACGTTCCTATTGGCAGAAGAATGATGCAAACGAATCGAATACGCTTTCAGATGAAGCACAAAACAGTTGTCAAAGATAACTTTTGTAGAAGGTATGTTTAAATCATAACTAAAATATGTTTTAGCCAGAAGACCCCGAAGCCCAGACGGATGGATGCCCGTTTGTAAAAACGGATAACCCCCTGTCAATAGACACTGGTGGATGCCTGTCCGTCAATAGACGGATGGAAGGCCGTTTGTAAAAACGGATAACCCCCTGTCAATAGACACTGGTGGATGCCTGTCCGTCAATAGACGGATGGAAGGCCGTTTGTAAAAACGGATAACCCCCTGTCAATAGACACTGGTGGATGCCTGTCCGTCAATAGACGGATGGAGGGCCGTTTGTAAAAACGGACTGCCCCCTGTCAAGAGACACTGGTGGATGCCTGTCCGTCAATAGACGGATGGAAGGCCGTTTGTAAAAACGGATAACCCCCTGTCAATAGACACTGGTGGATGCCTGTCCGTCAATAGACGGATGGAGGGCCGTTTGTAAAAACGGACTGCCCCCTGTCAATAGACACTGGTGGATGCCTGTCCGTCAATAGACGGATGGAAGGCCGTTTGTATAAACGGATAACCCCCTGTCAATAGACACTGGTGGATGCCTGTCCGTCAATAGACGGATGGAGGGCCGTTTGTAAAAACGGACTGCCCCCTGTCAATAGACACTGGTGGATGCCTGTCCGTCAATAGACGGATGGAAGGCCGTTTGTATAAACGGATAACCCCCTGTCAATAGACACTGGTGGATGCCTGTCCGTCAATAGACGGATGGAGGGCCGTTTGTAAAAACGGACTGCCCCCTGTCAATAGACACTGGTGGATGCCTGTCCGTCAATAGACGGATGGATGGCCGTTTGTAAAAACGGACTGCCCCCTGTCAATAGACACTGGTGGATGCCTGTCCGTCAATAGATGGATGGATGCCCGTTTGAAAAAACGGATTGCCTGTACCCAGTACTGATGTCTGTCTATGGATGTATAGACAGATGGCCGTTGCCAAGAAAAGATGCCTGTTTTACAACAGATGATGGACCCTTGGCCCCTTGCCGAACAGACTGCTGCTGCTAGAACAGATTGTAAGCCCACAGTATCGATGTCTCAACACACAGATACATATTATTGGTAATTATTATATTACAGAAAACCGTTGTTATAACGGATTGTTCATATATACAAATGCCTGTCTGACTATCGTCAGAGAGAGGCCTGTTGTTATAACAGATGCTAGCTTACAGTATGGTTGACTGTCTTTATATAGACATATATGGTTTATGAATGCTATTATTACATTCCCGATTATTGAACACATTTCCTGTCTCACTATTATCAGACAGATGCCATCTTTCAATATGGATGACTGCCATGCCATTTGCCATCATACTGTATACAATATTAATGACTTTTAATATTTCAGACCCCCATTTTTTACAATGGAATGCCGGTCTGGCTGTCAGATAAGTGCCTGTTGTTGTAATGGCTAGCTGTCCACAGTACAGGCTGCAGATTGTGGTGTGTAACTTTCATTATAGATGCCTGTGGTTAACACAGACTTTTTATCTGAAGCATGGAACCCTGTTATCAGACGGATCTTCATGCCCCTAATGGATGGATCATCTGCAGTTAGGATTCCTGTTTTGGACAGTTGCTATGCCTTTGTCGGTAGACTATGATAATTCTCACAATGGAATGACTATCCGAAGTGGAGATGTGTTGTTGAACAGATGCTAGTTGTTATAACGCTTCTTTGTTTTCAGTTCGAATTCCTGGCATTAGCCATAATTGTGTGAATACAATTAGGAAATCGTTTGGCAATGCTGTGACCTCAGAGAAGATAGCTTTTTTTTTTGCTTTGACAGATCTTCAAAATGTGAAGACAACCCTGAAACTAGAAATATAATACAGATTTGTTAAAATCAATTTAGGAATGGAAATAGGAGAGGGAGCCAACACATTGAATAGCCAAAATGGCTATATATAGGTGAAATTCTCAATGGTCGCTTGAAACACTTCAGGCATGCAGTGGAGAGCTATTTCAGATAAAATTACATAAAATGTTTGAATGTCTCAAACATGTGTAACCAACCAATGAAAAAGGAAGTAATACCAAAGACACTGAGTTGTCATGAGTGTCCTGAACAGTGTTTAAGATACTCAAAAACTTGTTGAAATCCCATTTTTGTAAAAAGACCATAATATGGTTTCAAAGGGAACATCCTTTCATTGTTTTCTAGCTGTGCTCAGCATTCAATTCTTATTTAAAAGGTAGGAAAAGAAATTCAAAAATAAAACATCGATAAACTGTGTACCTGTGCGTCTCAGTATAGCCGTTACCTCCATATCGGAGGTAATGATATAGTACCTTATCCTTTGAGCAAAGGTCAGGAAATCCTTAATAGCTACTTAAGAAGCCTCTGTTTGCAGACCTTAATGGTAAACTTATAATTGGAAAATCCTCCTCTGAATTTAGTCTTTAAATTACAAATACTGTTAGTAACTGGAAAAATATGACCTTACAGTTATTAGGAAAAATTCCTCAACTCAAAGCTAGAAGAAAAGTATTGCTCAGCTCCTGCTTTGCAAATTGCACAAAATTCAATTTTAATGTTCTATTAAGAACTGAGAATACAATTAAATTTTATTTGAATTAAGGGGGGGGGGGGTAACTCCTTACTCCTCCTCACTTGAATATAGTAGCAAGAAGCAATTGTGGATGGTGGAAAGAGAAACTCTCACTTACTCATCATAGATATAATCTAAGAAAAGAAGTAGATCAGGGACCTGGAACCGACTACTACAAATTAAATATGCTTTTGGATGAAAAATCCCCCAATTGGGCATAAACTCTTAGTGTTATGATAAAGGTTTTGTATAAACAACATCAAATGCGAGAGATTGTTCTCTGCTTACCCAAATATTGAGGCTGTAATTATAGTGTTCTCAATTTTAGGATAGTTTTATGCTGTTCTCAAATTTCTGATCCAGAAATAAGCAAACAATTATTGCTGATAGAACGCAGGTTCCTGCAATTGGAAGGTAATTTTTGAAGAGCCTTTGCTACTTTTGACGCTGTAGAAAGTTGTTTCTATACAACTAGAAAGCTCGCTGTGGTAGCCAGAGGCTCATCAAGGGAGTAGTGGTGAACCAAAGGAAGCCACAGAAAGGTCCATCTCACCCTTAACAAAGACAGCTATGAAGCAGTATATAACTCCTTTCTCAATTTGGTGATATGAAAGAGAAACCAAAACTTTTCATCCCCTTTGGAATGACGTTAGACTTCAGACTGAACTTTTCCAAGTATTGCCAATACTCAGATGAACATCATCTAGTTGTCATCCGAGACTGGTGAGGAATTACGCAGGTTTGAGAGGAGAATTTATGGAGACCGTTGTTACCAAGAAAACGATATTCTGGGTCCTTACATGCACCAAAAAATTACCTTTGCTGAGGGAGTTGCTTGTCTCATTTTTACATAAGATTCCATTAGAACTTTTACCCAAAACGCTAACTAGGCAAGGGGTACATTCACAAACTTACTTCGACAGTATAGTATGAGTATGGCCATGCTCAGAGAGCATACTCCGAGGAACTAAAAGTTGTTAACGCAAGCTAGGTATACAGAAAATGTTAGGTAGCAAGTAATGAAATAATAGTTATAATTAATTCACCCTAATAGCATACAATACAATTCAAAATTTGAGAGAGCTCAGAAAAGTCATCTAATGCTTGTGTATGAACTCTCCAATCGAAGTAATGGATTAAGCTGCATGACCATTAAATTACAAACAATGCAAAGAATAAATCAACCATCAGAAAAGTTCATAAACGTTTTGTCTTGAGAAACAGTCGAGTAACCAGCCATTTGTTCTACGCTTCAGAGAATGGTAACTCTGTGGTTTTTTCAGATAGGTGTGAACACTATTGCGGATCTGTGACGACCAATAAAGAAAAGTATTGGCTGATCGAATACTTCGGTCAGAGACAGTTATCTCCCTCAGTCAGCAGATATGCATAGGCAAACAAGAATAAAATTGTTCTTCCTTGACTCTGATCAGAGTTAATAATTTTAACTTCTGAATCTTATAAGTTAGATATTGTCAAACGGGAGACCAGTGCAGTTTGCGAAAAACTGAGAAAAATGTTAAAAAAGCTCTACCGTCTTGTTTAAGATCAAATAACTATGTTGGACATTAGTTGAAAAAATACAACTTGGACAGTTATCTCCACTCGTGGAAAGTAATAATCCTTAGTGGGGTATGAGAGCTAGTAGTTTTCCCTTTTGTTCAAATTAAAACTTTGTTTCCATTTGATACTCAGTTGTGAAAATACATCGTTGTTTTCTCTGGAATCAAAACAGAAGAATGCAGTTCGTTGAGACCTTTTCTGCACTGAAAAAATATTGAAGTCTCAAATACGAAATAATTTACCCAATGGTATTGACCCAGAAAAGTTTTTGGAACCAGGTACGACCATCCATACGATGATTTTCCAGACCTTCAGATGTACGAAAAGAGCTACAAGTTGTAACTATTTGGAAAAACCAGATTGATTTAATCGTATATGCATAGTAAAAATCAATCTCTTATTTTTGTTCAAAATAAAACTTAAGTTTTATTTTGATACCCAGTTGTAGAAATACATCTTGGACATCTCTGGTTTTTAGTGGCACCTTTTTTGCACTGATTTACATCAGTTCTTTAAACATCTACAATTATGATCTAGAGGACGAGACGCGCAATATAATTAAGAGATTAAACGAACTTACCTTAAGTGAAGTTTGATCTTAATTATATGAAGCGTCTCGTCCGAATAGATCAGTCCCACCCAACCCTTACTTTGTTCCCTGGACAAAAAAGGCGTAAAACAAAAGGGAAATCTGGAAAATTTGCTTTAAAAAATAATGGCGGCTCTAGGTTAAAGGAGCATCGAGGAAGCATGGGGATGCGTGCGCAGTTTTTTAGGTTGGAAATATGACTCTATGGTCATATACTTTGAACACTGTGGTGAATTCCTTCGGAAACAAGTATACTACAATTATGATCTATTCGGACGAGACGCTTCATATAATTAAGATCAAACTTCACTTAAGGTAAGTTCGTTTAATCTCTTAATTATTATATATATATATATATATATATATACATATATAAGAGGTGAAATAGGGGTTTTCGAACCAATTAAGTGTTGTAAAATTTTACTCTTTATTATATTACGACAATAGACATTTCTCTATGATTATGACCATTGAACTATATATATCTTTGAGACCACAGAACTCTAAAATCAAAGAGGTTAATCTTTGAGGGACCGTTATCATAAATGACGTATGTGCTATCCATGGAAGCTGAAAGAATGAAGGGTTGTGTTAGGAATCAACGTCGAACGTTGCCCAACGCGCTCTTTAACGGGACTTAACGATCCGACAACCAATAGAACAAGCGTTTCAGACTTCGGAAGCACACCGGGCGAGGATTCGACGTTGATTCCGAACACAACGAAGGTGTATTGTGTAAAGAAGAACCAGAGACTGGAGGAACTTTCGTACGTTTTCATTGTGTTCTGTGATTCTCGTGGACTGGATCAAAGAGGAGGTTAACAGTCAAACTCTGAGGTTAATCCACAGAACACAAATTAATCTTTGTTAGTGTTCTGTGCGCTGGACAGTACTGACGGAAACCAGGTTTTCTATGAGAGACTCTGATCGTCTAACACATCCTGGGTTTTTTCTTTACTTTCCATAGTTTATATACATTTTTTATAAGGTTGGTTAATTTTAATGGATAATTTTCTTATTATGTGATTAATAGGGCGTTAAATATTTCAAGCATATCATTTATTTCAGCGTCAGTAGAGGAAGAAAAATGAAAGGTTCTGTTTTTCTCTTGGTTTTATAAAATGGATGAAAATCAGCCTAGTACTTCTGGATGTAATGAAGAAGCTGGTAGAGGGTTCAGACTCAAGAGGAAACAAGTTGATCCTATAGTTTGTCCTGTATGTGGAGTAACCCTCAGAACTTCAGAAGTTGAAATGCATTTAATGTCAGAGATAGAAAAACTCAATAAAATACCTCCACCAAAGGTGCGTATCAATGGAAGAAATATTCCATCAAGCTCTTCTTCCAATTGCACATCAATAAGAAACACATCAACTTTACATAAGGACAAAAAATGGGAAATATATCAGAAAGTGCGTTCTAATAGACAGTCAAGACAAAAAGTTAAATCGAGAAAAAGAAAAAGTGAAGAAATTCTCTGTCCAATTTGTAATAAAGATATATCTTCTACTACTGAAGACTTGATGTTCCACGTAGAGATGTGTTTGAGGAGATCAGAATCATCTAATGAAAATGAAGACAGTGGTGAAACTATAGATGTTGAAGCTTTCGAAGAATATGAATGGGCAGGGCAGTCTAGAATTAGAGCAACTTCATTACTTCCTGGAGGAGTATCAAGCTTAGGCTCTTCATTAACAATGGTGGATGATGATGAAGATTTAAATGTTGAAGATGTTGAAGATACACAAATGTATGGTGCACCCCAATATTCAGAATGTGATATAATTTTGCCCTGTGGTGACAAAGACAATTTAGCCTTAAGGAAAGCTGTTATTGGAAGTGACCCAATAATGGTGAGTGATATACCAGAAGTTAATTCTTGTTCACAGGATGAGTCTGCAAATAAATGTGGAAGTGAAAAAGGGGCAGATCCCATAGTTCAAGTTCTGAAGGCTAAGATCCGTGAACTTGAGAATCGTGAACAATTTAGAGAAGATAATTATAAATGCTTAATATGTATGGACAAATATCGTACTCCTGTGATATCTGTTTGTTGTTGGCATGTACATTGTGAACAGTGTTGGCTGCAGACGCTAGGGGCAAAAAAGTTATGTCCTCAGTGTAATATGATAACTTCACCTTCCGATTTAAGAAGAATTTATATGTAGAAATTTTTAAAAGACTACCACTGTAGAAATATAGGTATACCCTTCAAAAGAGTTTTTTTTTTTGCAAATAAAACAGTCGCTAGAAAGAAATGGAATGCATCATTAGAAACAATTTTCAACCAATTTATTTCAACTAAGAAATGTTATCTTTCAAATATATGTTCCTGCATGTCTAATTTCATCTTAACACTAACAAATAACAAACAATAAAAAAAAAGCTATACATATATATTCTATGTTGAAACAAAGTTAATACCATCTTGCCAAGTCTAATTGTGTATAGATTCAGTTTTTATTATATAACTCCTTTGTAGGAAATATCAAACTATAGCTCTGAGCAAGTGGTTCTGATGAATTGTTGCAATAACTCTGAATCTGTATCATGAGCAAGACAATAACTTCAAACAAGTATCTAGTTTATATATGTGTAATGAACTACTAATGTCCATGATTAACTTGTTCTCTGAGACAAGTTTTAAGAGCATTCAAGAATATTTTCCTACCGTAATCAGAAAATACTCGATACTGATCATTACGACAGGTTTTCTCCAATCTGTCACTGTAAGAGATAAATTAGAAATTTTTTTTAATGCCATTTCATACTCACAAGTCTTTCTTGAACGATTTAATTTCCATCTCGAAAATCTTGTTCATGTCTATTATGTTGCATTGTAATTCGAAATCTGAAAAAAATAAATTTTTCAGATTTTTTCTAAATTGAGTTTAATAAATCTGAATTAATTCAATAGATATGTGCTCTGATGGCAAAAAAATCATATTTTAATTCTAATACTTTATGATTCATTATATTTATGTAAGTACATATTCAACAAATGTTTACCTGTACCATATTCGATTACTGACTTATTGAAAATGTCCATGCGTATTTGCAAGGTTTTGTTCATTTTTAGTTTTGGTGATGGTATCAGTGTTACTATTGTGACTCGTGTATTTTTCTTCTTTAATTCTGATACTAACTTCCTTAAGTCTATGATCATGTTATTGGCATTTCTACCCTGAAATATAGATAGTTGAACTTGTGTAACATTTCAATGTAGATAATGAATCAAAATTTGAGTCTGATAGCACGGTTAATGAAGATACATTGCATACAGTTGTAGCGAATATCTTGTAATTTCGTTCAGAACTGCCAGTGCTTTTCTTGTTTCAACTTCTCTAGATTGTGTTGGAATGGAGAAGAAAAAGTCGAACAAAAGCAATGCTTGGATGTATGAAATTTGCGGTTTTTGGTGAACTATTTTTTTCAAGCATGCAAATATAAATGAACGAGAATATGGGCTTTCAACTTTTCTATAGTTTCCTTAAGTTTCAATCAGACCATTACTTATTTGAATTTAGATTACACCCGCGCTTTCCATTCGTTATTCCTGTTCAATAATTCATTTTGAGCTGGTGCTGGGATCTGTCTCCTTCGATTAATGGTGGGTTAATGCAGAAGTCCTAAGAACTAAGACCCAAGAAAGGTATATACTAATTCAATGACGTGAACGCCATCTGCCAATGAGATTGTTATTCCTTTCCTAGCTTTCAGTTCTTAGGAACTCTTCGTAAACCCACCATAAGTGACGATTCGAAGTTTGCCAGATGCATGTATGCAGAGACATGTATGTATCTCTCTTCAAAGTTGATTCGTCCGTTTCATGTTGTTGAGCTTTCTTTTTGGTGCTTCATGCACTGGCTCAGCTACGGGCTTCACGCACTCGACAACCACCAGCCTTTGGTTTGATGCAAGAGGGGCTGGGGAAGTTAAAGCGAGCTGCTCGGGTGCTTCACGCACTGACGATTATCGTCAGTTAAGAACAGAAATCATCGAATTCTGAATATTTTGCTATTTAGTAGAATTGACCTCTTCCCTATACAAATATTAGTAACTTTCTTATTAACACAATTTATGACGAAGCAATCGAAGCATTGTACCATTTTGAAATCTGCAAAAAAGGCGCATATGTAAGTAGTTGGCTACTCAGGCTTTCTTACATATTTTTTTCACAACGAACGCTCAAACAGAAACCAAATGAAATATTTATCAATTATGATGAAATTTTGAATTGCGAATTTGTTTCGAATAACGATAACAGCTGCTAATACGGTTTTGTTAGTTTCATAATCATGTACTCATTGAATTTTGAATCATGATGCTGAAACCAAGCCCAATATTCGTATGGAAGGTAATCTGGTAATGAATTGAATCATTATTTTTACCATTAATAGATCATTCATTCCAATCATGATAACAACTCTTGGGGCAATTTGCTGGGCGTTTTCTACTTTTTCTGTCAAACTTGCAATTGTCAATCCTACCTCACACATACCACATTTTTTAGGTTCTGAAATGAAAGGAGATGTTAAAATAATTCTTATAAAGATGAGAACGTATGTCACCTTCATCGGATACGTAGCAGCCTAATTTTTTATCAGCTAAATCAACAAAAAAATCATCCCCTAATGCTTGATGCTTGTAGAGTATAGGTAACATTCCTTCCTACAAATAATTTAACGTTAATGTTTATTATCAAAGAAGATTGACGGCATGCAGACAATTATTGTTCTGCTCAATGATATACTTTTTCAAAATTCAATAATTGTCTGCATGCCGTCAATCTTTAAATATTATTCACAGAATACTTCTTAAATTGATTTTCAAGAAATCATAGGTAAAAATAGGGGTTGAGACGATTGCTTTCATCAAAGAATATGCTGACTACGAATAACATCAGGAGGTGTTCAAAAACTATAGCCCATGCAATAAATTAAAATATAATAAGTACTTATTAATAATACTCACCAGTCTATTGAACTCTTGAAATCTTACGGAATCATTCAAATTTCTCACATTGAAAGAAGAATGGATCGAGGCTCCTCGAGGCAAGGATTTCACGCTGGCTGTCCTACTTCTCTTGTTTTGATTGAGTATTTCATTTTCTTCAACTTGATACTTTCTTTTGTACTTCCTTTGCTTTGAAATCAACTGTTTGATGTGGTGTAATTTTGGGCTATGTTCGATGACGATGTCGTTTCGAAATTGGTCCTTTATGATATAAATATTTGGTAGAGTTATCAAAAATGTGCTTAAGTCATCGAAACCAAATTCCTTATATGGAATAGGATAGCCACAAAGAGCTTCGAATTCTTCCTGGATTTCACCCAAGGGTATACCATCTCCTCCATAGGACAAAATGCAGGAAGTAATGATAGACGCTACTTCTTTCTCGGAATCAGTTGAATACATTGTGATAGTTAAAGGAGCTGACCGAAACGTGTGTAAATCGAGTGAGGAAACATTAATGATTTCAACGAGTTGATGATTCTGATTGTGACTGAAAAATATGGTCTTTTGTCACTAATATGTTTTTATGAAAGGAGGTATTATGCATATGTGTAGGTATTGTTATCTGGTTAAATCCGTTTGAACCGAGTTTATCAATATTTTCATCACGTTTAATGGAAGAAAATAATCTTTTTATATGGGGGTGATCATTTATATTCATATACTTATTATTCTTACGATTCTATACAGAAATACCGCCTCAGTTCATTTCGTCTAGCTATTCATATAGAGATAACATTTTGTAGCATAAGTTTCTTTTTCAATCAATTGCTAGAATCGAAGCAATAATTTTGAAATTCATTCAGGAGAGAAGGATAGGATAGTAAATTCGACAGAGTCGATCGCCCTCGAAATTATAATACTTCTGATATTTTCACAATTTATTTGCAGATGCAAGTGGAGGAGGTAATGCGTGTGCTATCCCACAAAGATCACAGAAAACACCGATCCTCATGCACCTGCAATCGTCTGGATTTTGAATAAATTTGTAAAGAACTGATGGTTAATGAAACATAAATACCATTGTTCTTTCAACTCGGTATAGATATACTAGAATTACTTATATCGATTAATTGTTACTCAAACTCTAAATAAAGACCCCTATTACAATGGTTTTTGGTACCTACATATAATTGTGGATGTCGAGGCGTCAAGCGACGGATTTTTCGCAATAATAGAAACATGTCTTTAAAAGAAAAATAATACAGAAGCTAAAGTTCAATAGTAAAAATATTATATATATATATATATATATATACATATGTATTATGCAATATTAACAATTACAAGTACATATGTAATTCAGAACTGTTGACTATAAATCTAAAAATCTAACATTTTATTTATATCTATTATAGATAAGCTAGTTTCTGTGAGTGAGACATTACAATGTTCGTTAGTCTCTGGGAGCGTCTTATTGAACTTCCTTGGAGTATATTCTCCTTTTATCCTATTATTCCTTGTATTCACTAATACTTTTGGACTCCTTATCTTTTTATTAGCACAGGTTTCCAAAGTGATTTCACTGTCATATGTAATACTTATATCTTGGACATGAACCTGCGCTGATCTTCTTTTCACGTTGCCTAGAGTCAGTTTGTCATTATTCTTGTAGCGTTTTCCCGTTCTTTTTTTTTTAGTTGGTAAATTCTTAATGAGCTGCGTCGGAATAATACCTATGCAATGATAGTATTCTAAAAAAGCTTTAACTAAGTTCATTCCACATCTTTTATCTGTTTCAGAATGAAGGAAATCATCGATAATTATTTTAGAATAGGAATGCGCATGGCATATTACTCATAATTTTTTACGATTATGATGTAGAATTATCAAAGCACGTATTGAAGCATGCCACAGACTCCGTTTTGTTTCATACGTAATAGTATCGCCGCGATGATATTGCTAAAAAAAATCCTTCAAACCCAATATGTATAGTGGCCATGCTCTAGCTGAACGATCGTGTTAGAAGTGGTTTGCATGGTTTTAAAGTGGCAATTTCGATTTGGAGGGCGAAGAACGATCCGGGGCGGCACCAAAGTTCAAGGATTAAGAAATAGAGGCAAGACTAGATGAAAATCCATCACAAACGCAAGCAAGGGGAACTCGCAAAAACAATTGCAGTCACAATCGTATGAACTGTAGGGAGAGGCGTCGAACGCCGTTTTTTCAAGTTCGAAGATCTGCTACAACGGCACAAAAAAAACGGATTTTGCATCGAATTCTATCTGGTGATTAAAAGTTGGTCCATTACGAGAATGCAAAACATATATGGACACCCCGGCAATGCCTCATAGCCTCATCATCAGCTGTCAAGCCGAGAGCCGAGTACTCAAGGCGAGAAAATTATCTGTATTTTGTCGGACCAGCTGCGTGTGGTGTATTACGAGTTGCCACAATCGAACGAAATGTCACAAGGGAGGTCTACGGACGACCATTAATTCGTTTGAGCCGAGTATTGCGAGAAAAACGGCCGCAATACGCCGACAGAAAAACGGCAAATTTATTCTGCAGCATGATAATACTCGGCCACATGTTTGGTCGCCTTTTAAAACATACCTGGAATCGCTCAAATGGGAAGGAAGATTATTATAAGAAATGAGAGAATGGGAAGTACTACCCCACCCACCCACCGACCGCCGTACCGTACAGCCCAGAGATCGATCGTCAGATTACCATCTATTCCCATCGATGCAACATGGCCTGGTTGACCAGCACTTCTCCTGTAACGAAGAAATCAAAAAATGGAACAATGCATGCACAACTACCAAAGAGCCGGCATTTTTTACCGATGGTATCCGTCACCCAGTCCGGCAAAATAGTTGGAGACTCGACGGTTCGAATCGCGACGATGCAAGCAGATGAAAAAGAACGAATTCTGTGGCCGACTTTGTAGGTGTACTTCGGTAAAAAGGATACAGCTCTCCTCGGAATATGGAATCAGATAATCATATTCTTTTGTCTTGTATCCAAAAATTGATACTTCTAGTAGATAAGTATTCACTTTACTATCGAGACTACAACATAAGTGTCTTCTTGATGTACCATTCGCCATGGGATCAGAGTTGAATAAAGTGTTATCCTTGGCGTAATCGACAGCTGCTGAAGCGAAAAGTTTCGGGAACAGTACATGTCGTTCATATCTAAAATACAAATTATCGAGAGTAACCAATCATCTTCACTTCAACACTAAGAATGAACCATTAATGGCCAATGAGACAACAATCACGCAATATTTACATAAACTGACCTACCTTTGCTTCTAAAAAACGGAAACGGATACTTTACCTGTAGAAATCGTCATATGTATTTCCATAAATAAAGCACCCATTTAAACTCGAATGAGTATGTATATCAATCACGAAATCCAGTTGATTACTCTGGAATTATTAAAAATAATCATGTTAGAAATATGTACTCGCAAAATATCGGAATATTATTTTTATATTTTTTCACCACCTCATCTTGAAAGGATCTTAACATCTGTAGGACTGCCCACAATGTTGGATGGGAAAAACTAGTAGCTATATGCCAGGATCTACTCAAATCGACACCCATTATGTTACTTCTGTGATTTCCAACGAAAACTCCATCAGGATTCATCATCGGGAGGACTTTGAAAATAACGTTTTTTCTCAGAACCGATGCAAGGGAATTGGAGCTTATAAGTATTTCCAGTAACCCTGAAAATATATTTTTTTATTGCTGTCATTTATTCTGCATCTAAAATAGACATCTGAAATAGTGGGCAGTGCTCATGGAACATTTTTTTTTCTCAATAGGAATATGCAACTCATTTAAAATGTCCACGCTCGGATGTTTCGTCCTCATAATAGCCGAGTTTCATATTGCTGTTGAAGTGGCCACATTCGAATTACGATAGAACCGAAATGATCATAGAAAATAACTTAATTCATTGAACCGAGAAGGTTAAAATTTTGAGGAGCATTGGAGTAAATTTTTCTCAGTCAATAGATTATATTTCTGCACATTATAAAAGTGTTTTTTTTATTTTCCTGAGCTTCATTCTGAATCAAGAAAGCTTCCAAACAATATTTCATCTACCAAGAAAACACTAATAATCTGGTTGAAAAATGGCTAGAGACCTACCCCAACAAACAATTGACAGAAAAAAAAATATAAGTATAGTCTATTCAAGAATGATTAACATCTCGGGTGGCTATGGAAAATCGAAACATACGCTTACCAGAGCGGTTACTCTGGTGACAGATATTGAACCGAATTGTCAGGAATTCGACATATACGGGCGTTTCGATTCCACCACGCAAATACGTTTGTCGACAATTACGAGAAAACGTAATGAAGTCGAATCAACCTTCCATAAAATAAGCACCTATCAATGATTTTGGGTTCTCTCAAGATTTAAAGCTAGTTCTGTTGTATTTTGAGTAAATATATTTAAAACCAACCTTGACACACCATACTAGATGGAGAATCACCAGGATTTATTCTAGCCATCACAGCAATTATTCTTTTTTTGCTCTGGTTGTGCGCTCCTTTATCATTTCCAACTGTGATCAGTTCTAATCGACGATTGTGCTGTAATAATTTCATAATAAATTTCATCAGACAGAGAACAGGCTGGGTCGTAGCCTACAAAAATGCGGCAATCCGTTGCGACAAAGATTACGATATGCGTATTTATTTTTTGAAAGAGATCAATTTCAATATTTTTAGGGAAGTAGGTACTGAGAATACAGGATGAGCATGTCTTGGTACCGTATGGAATATAAATGTTGAGTCTTTGACTTGTACATAAATTTCAACAGTAGATTCTTGAGATCAAATAAATACTTTTTTCATTTACCATTTTTTCCGATTTGGTTTATTTAAAAAGATTTAATTTTTCGTTATAAGCTGCGCCACCCCTAGAAAAGCAGAATTGTCTTCAGAATAACAAGCTAAATCTGTACCCATCAAAATGGTCAAATATTCATAGGCTAATGAGCACCCGCCTACATTACATGTAATTTACTTTTAAGACTTGGGCTCTTTGAATTTATTGTGTTTTTATGATATGTAATGGTCACAATAATATCTTGAAGATGTGGGTGGAATTTTTGTTCGGAGAAGATTCATCACATCAATGAAAAACTATATTCCGAAAATCATTCAATTCGATCAAATCGTTCGTGAGATATATAATTCAAAATTACTTTCATTATAGATTTTCAACAGCCCGTATGTTTTCAACCGAGCTGCATTGGCGAAAAAAAGTGTTTCTTTTGACCTCAGGAATCTCCTGTTAAAAAATGTATGTTCAAGCCGAAGACTTGCCCTCTGTATATGTCATAGCCAAAGTAAATCATCTCCCTCCGTCTGTATAACATCCAGACATTCTATCTTGGAGGACTCTGCATCTTCTTCAACTCTTTGGGGTTTTCACTCCCAGTCTCTGAAACAAAATCAATTAAAAAATTTAAATAATTGATTTGCTCCTGCGTAAATTCTTGCACTAATTTGTCAGGAGCAAATCAGATGCCTGACAATGAACGAAAAATGAAACTTTAAAATGATATCTTCGTAATGTCTCGGAGTCGACATCAGACGAATTCTTGAAAAATCTTCTGAATTGTGGTTTCTCAATTGAATTTGAAATTGACATTGAAATATACCTAATGGAATACAGGAAAATGGAAAAATGGTAGTTTTCGGAAAAGGATCTATCCATTAATATTTTGTGTTGTTCCCTGAAACTCCTGAACTCACCAAAGAAGTGGTTAATGATTCCCTGTTGAAATTTCTTTTCAGATGTAAAGTTCGAGTTTCTAAGACGTTGAGAAATGTTTGAAGCCTGGAATAACTGTAGGGTATAGCCATTGCAAATTGATAGATTTCATCTTCTTTATCGAATCCAAATACAAAACTCAATACATAGTGATTACGATGAGTTGAAGATCTATGATAAAATACATACTCTTTGGGCATCCTCTGCCTGAAATATAATTTCAGTCTCTTACAAATTATATGTATAATAACATACGCAAGGGCGGATTTACGGAGGGAGGGGGGTTTGGTAGTGGTGTTTCATCTGCATTAAAAATTATATGTACTATTTTATTGTCAGAAATATAAGAAATAACATTGAAGCAATATGAATGTAACGTTTCAGTTTTCTCATCGGACATCTTCTGAATTATTCTCATAAAGGCTTCTTATTCAGAAATTCTATTATCAACAACCGCAAAACCAATTTTTACAAACCATTTTTTTTTTACTTTTTCTCTTCGTATGTTGAGAGAAAAAAAAAGTTTAAACAGTTTACGTCGACTAGAACAAGACCCTCAAACGTTTAGAGCTTGCGTCACTTACCATTTATTCCTGGTTGAAGATTTAACCATAGGAGTCATTCTAGCAGTGAAAAGATTCTTTCCTATATGCATATTAACGATGTTGAAGATGACACGCTGGAAATGAAAATTGAATTTTTATTATATCATTGTGAGTTGATAAAACTCCATTTTTCTATCATGACAATAATAGATATTGGGCTCCTTAATTATTTGGATTTTGCACCTGGTTTTTCTCTATTGATTTATTACAGCAAATGGTGCAGGTTTAGTTTTGTTCACTAACACCAACGTAGCTTGGTGGTTAGACAGTCGGCTCAGTATATTGCAACAGCAAGGTAGGGAGGAAATTTTCTAGTAGATACGGGTACCGTCCACCATTCAGTGTTGGGTTAAAATTAATAGTGCTGTGCCTACGGTGGCGTAAGGACACAGTAACAAAGCCTACACACAGACCGCAAAGATTTTAGATTTACATGATCGCAGTTCCCGAAAGGCTAATCGAGCCCCAACGACCCCGGTTCAGGGAAATACAAGCACCATGTTGAAGAGGAAGAACGGTACGTTGTTTGCGATGCGGGGTTGAATGTTATCAGAGGTCGGCGTATATTAAAAAAAGATGAAGAAAATAACGCGATGTGAAAATCATTAAAAAATATTGGCTAAATACGCTACTGCTTTGAATTTATTATTATCAACATAAAACTGTACCTGATCTTGCTTAACATTATCAACAGTAAAATTAAACCAGAACCGAAATCTAGGGGAGCAAGAATCCGGTCTTATATACAAATCGTATTCGAATTCGTTGATCAAGTCGACCCTTCCCAAGTTACCAGTCTCAAAAGAAGCGTCAAAGCACAAATGACCTCTTTTTGCTTTTCCGCTATGTCCTGGAGGTCTCACGATTAACCTATTCACGTTGCCCATACCATTCTCGCCATCGCTCTCATCGCTATCTGAAAAAAAAATATCCATAGGAGATTTAATTCCAAATGTTAATTTGTATAATTATGCACCTTCTCTTCTATAATATATACTTGTATGTTGAAGGGGATCGATGCCTTCTCTTACCGTGCTCATGATACTGAATAAGGTAAACGAATACATAATTGAAAATTCTCAACTAAAAGTTTGCGAGCGATCGTGTTGATCCTTCAAACGAAGCTTAATGGAAATTTTATCAACATCAATCGTAAACATGAAATCAAATGGTTCGTGTGAACAGCCAACTCAACAAAATAATTTGTATACCTATTTATAGATGGAGAATGATCGCACGTGGGTGTAAAAATATCACATCTGGGAAGAAATATTTCGTCGTTTATATCTATCTGATTGCTCCAGATTTGGATATTGTGATTCTAAAGAAATTTCTGGTATGGTGGTTCAGTTATTACGAAATATTTCATAAGTTAAATAATTAATATACTCAATTTTGAATTGCCACGACCGTAATCTGATAACTTCATTTGTTAGTTACCTACATGTATATACATACATATTATGGAAGAAAAAGATTTTGAATCCAAATAGTATATGAGATTGATTGATCCCATTACTGCAAGCGAAAACAGTTATCATACAATACCCTCTCCAAAATCCATCAAGAATGCATGTCCTTCACCCAATCTGAATTTCAGAAGCAAATTAAACAGAGGAAATCAACAAATATAAATCAATCACACATCTCCACAACAACTATTCGAATACACGATAACTTTTACCTCGGCCAGACCTTTGTTTAATCAATAATAGTTACTTTAGGAGAGAGCATAGAATATCACCAAATAAAAAATACAATTATAATATTATAGGACACCGAATTACAAATATATGCACAAACTGTGAATAAAATTGGAAACGCTAATGCCGGATCTAGACAAATACACTAACGATGCGCGAACGGCTCTAACTAAACGTGGCTGACAATTTTTCGCAGGGACAAACTCTCTGTTTTTCTTCTCTTCGAAAACATCGTAAATACCGTACGTACATAGCCCACAAAAAAGCTATGTGTTCACAAGAGCACATTAATCGTCGAAAACCCTCAGACACAAAAATTAGGGCGAGCGGCGAAATATCCATCGATCGATCAGATTTAATTTTCGCAATGAACAGTGACCAGAGTGTTACATCTTTTATCACTTACATGTCATCGGCCATGCCAGCGTTGCGGTAAGAAGACTTGCTCGGCTATTCCATTCTAAAGATTCTTTTAAAAATAACTAGTGGTGGTGAAAGGAACCAACCTAATCGGCAGACTGCTATCACGCGAACGCCATCTGCAAATGATACTGCTCCTTTCTTAGGTCTTAGTTCCTCTGCGTAAAATATGAGCAACACATTTCTAGGTATCAAAAAACAAATTATATATAATAAGAGCATACAAAAAGTTTTAGCTGCCGAATTGTTGAATAAACTAAACTAAAAAGTTTTGGCAGAGGCATTGAACATCACCTAATAATAAAATGAATTATGTTCTTCCAGAATGAAATTGACAGGATCTTGATATAAGAGAAATGCTGAGGAAGTGTTCATATTCCATCTGTAAATTTATTTTTTATATTGAACAATACTCCGACATTCTCATAAAATAAATTGACCCAAGCCATTATGCAATTGACATGTCATTAAAAACTTCTGTACAATGAAAAGAATTTCCAATGAATGTAATTGAATAAAACACAAAAAGTAAGGAACATAAATGCATTATTTACATTACAAGTGATAACACAGCCTAAATAAATATTTCCAATAAGACCTTGACGTTAACAAAAAATATATGATAATGAATATATTTTTTAAATGAAATTCCAAACATAACAAAAACTAGACTGCTAATTCACAAATGAGTGTCTTGAAAGTTTTTCAATTCTGGTTTGAATTCTGTTAATGCTGTGTGAATTCTGAAATGAAGTCTTGATTCCATGGAATATCCAGTATAATTTTTCCTAAAAAAAAATACCATAACTTACGATACAGAGAACTTATGTTAGAAAAATTTACCGAGCATCTTCTAGAGCTAAAACAGCCTTCTCTTTGTTTCCCAAATCCCATTCAATAAGTGCTAGTTCCACAATTGCATAAGGAATCAAATATGTATCATCAACAATATCTTTCTGAAGAGCTATAGCATTTTCCAAACATTCTAAAGCCTGAAGAGGACTTTGCATTCTCCTCAGTACAGCTCCTTGCAAGAGTAGGATTAGAGCTCTATTGTCCATGTCATATTTTGACTTGAGGGTGGAGGAATTCAGAGTGGCCAATGTCTTTTCAAGAAGTTTGTAAACTTGGTCAGTTAAGTTGAACTGTTTGAACACTTTGAAAAGATTCCATAAATACATCAGTTCGAAAACTGGCAGAATAAGATGTTGTTTTTGATTGAAATAACGCTCAGATTTCTTGATAACGAATTTTTCCATGGGTATGGATTTGCCAGCGATACGTTGTTTATACTTTGGTACATCTCTTAAACAAATAAAAGTTTACACACCTATAATAGAATTTTGATAATCTTCATACTTACTTCATCAAGCTATTTATGATCTCTTTGTCACTAGAAGAAATGTTATCCATCATCAACATTATAGCTGCTTTTTGGTAACTATATATGGTTCTAGACCATTTACTCTCTTTAGTTAAACGATTACTATACTCCAAGGCTTCCTTCCAATTGCATCGAACACTAAAAGAAATTAAATATTATGAAATAACAATTTTTTGCCAAGTGCAATTTACATTTTTTTTTTAGTTATGGAATATATAACATGACTGATAAGCATACTTTGTGATAAGTGCTATTAAAATACCAAAACAGAGTGTTACCTTTCCAACCAGAGCAATTCCCAAAAGCATACATGATGAAATTGAGGCCACGTATTTTGAGATCGCCATGATTTTAGGTACCATTCTTTTGCCTGGTCAAGGTTACCTCTCATGAATTCCATTCGGCCTTTGAAGAACAGAAACCATACTCCGTTAGGGTGTTTTCCAAGTTGTTTTTTCAGAATCTCCTCACAAATTTTAAGATCGCCCTCAGAATGGCTAACAATGTATAGCACCATCAAATTATAGCCTAACAGAGTCATTATACACAAGATTTGTCGAATACCTTCCAAATGATAACCTTTCTGTAAATGATCGAGTCCTAATTGCTAAAAATCAAGATAATTTAAAACAAGAAGCCATTATTGCTTGATTGATTCTAGATTTTTATTACTTTGTTTCCAGAAAATCCGATAAATTCCAATAATTTTATGATTCTAGCTGGTAACATGGAAATCATTAAATTGAAAGTGCCAATTCCCATCATAACACCTCCTTCAAAATGATGTTTTGTTGTAGAAGAATTCCAATCTCTCTTAAAAAGAATCTGTTGGCAGTCCCTAAAAAATATGAAGAAATATATTGAAGTGACTTTTTCTCACTTATCGTTTTAGCGCGGCTGTTCCTTTAAATAAGAGCGTTATCATTTTGCCAAAATGCATGTAGTTTTCGAATTTTGAGCTGAAAATGACTTGCAACACATTCATTTTATTGTGTCCGTACGTCCATAAACATTGTAACTTAGAATATGAATTTTTCAGGCTCGATGCTATTGGTGTTATAGCAGTCTTAAAGTTTTTTTCATTATTAAAAAAAAGCAAAGTTCTACTAACTAATGGTGAGTTTTCGCAAACGACAACTGACGCATTTCCTAACTATTGAAATGGTCAAAGCTTATAGAGTTATCTCTCCAAGATATAAACACATATTGTGCTCATCTTACGTGATAATCGTTGTTTTCATGAGGTAATAACTACAATTTTTATAAAACCGAAATATTCTCTTCTAGGTGAGAAGAACTAATATTATTTTTAGCTACACATCACTGATGTGCCCTGGAAACTGCAAGTGAATATCATTAATGATTAACATAAACATTTATTGAATAGAACGTAATTCTTACTTGTAACAGTTGTAACAGGATCTGATTTTGAAACCTGCCTTTATAAAACTGGCTAAAGTTTCATCTTCGATAAAAGTGAGCATTGATTTCAAAAGCAAACATTCAGCATAACAGAGTTCTGCATGGGCTTCTTCTTCAGTAAATTGATCAAAATTATTCTTACGTACAACCATTTTTCCTAACGATTCTCCCAAAGTGTTTTTTTTCCTAAATCTATTGCATACTCTAATGGAATCTTTAAGGGCCTTGGAAGCTGCCTGAATATTCTGAGGATCAAAGGTAAGTAAAGCTTCTAGGTATAAAAACACAGAATTTCCAAGAGCGTGGTACATGCTGCTGTTTGCGCTGAAAATTGAAATTATCTTAGTTAAGCACAAGTAGGGCATAAATGATACATTGACAAGAAATCCCATAACACAGGAAAAGCTAAAGAAAGTATCTTCATATTTGTTCCCTTTACTGTAGAATCCTCGAGAGGATGAATGCGGTAAGGTTCAGAAGCTTCGCAAAATTCACAGATAGGAAAATAGTCTAATTAAATCCTCGATAACACTGTATTATTCTGCATATCTGAAGTTGACTCACTATGGAACCATCATATTTCTGGCTTCAGTGAATTGATTGTTGAAGAAGTACTCGATCGCTTTTTGGGCTTCTTCCATAGCTCTATCCAGAGTCATGTGTTCAGGTCTACAATGAAAATATTTTCAATTGAGAAAGAAAAAATTTGGAAATTGCATTCTTACAGTGTAGAAATATCTGATGTATCGCAAGCATCTTGGAACTGGAAAAAGGGGAGAAATCAGTAATCCAAATATATGTTCACTTTGAACAAACTTTCAACGATGTTCAGCGAGTTGCTTTGGTCCATATTGAAAAATTTTCCTTACGACTTTGGAATTTTCTCAAGTTATTTTGTGCGAGCTTACAAGATTCATTATTTTCAAAGTCTTCGAAATATCCAAACTTTTTAAATTTTATTACTATCTCAATTTTGGGATTTATTTTTCTCCTGGTAGCATTCCCGAAAAATTGTGCGCAACAAGCGATCTCGCATCGGAACTCAACAAATGAATATCTACCGAGTTTCACTAATTGGGTCTGTATATATTCTCAATTTATACGGAGAAAAAAATTGTCTATAACTCTGAAACTCTTTAGAATTGAGAAATGAAACATAAGAATCATATTTCCCTCACAAGCAAAGATTATACAGTTAGTTAACTCTTTGCTCACAAATTCTTAGTAGACCAGCCATTTTCGGGGATGATCATATTGTTTCAATTAAAGTAATCTTCGCTATGCAGTTTGACTGAAGGTATGAAGCCATCTACTGCTTTAGAAATATCAGTAAGATTTCACACTTGACAGGTCCATTCATTTCATTGATGATTCGATTAACAAAGCTGTCATATCTGATAACTTTGACAGGATGAGCCCTGAAGACGGCTGGTGAACACTTGCTGAAACGTTGTGAAGAATAATTCCAAGTTCAGCCCAAAAAATCCAGTCATACAGTCATTACTTCGTTAACATTCTATCAGTTATAGACCATGGAGATTATCAGACAGTAAAATGAATATGACCCTCTAGCAGACAAAAAAAGTTTGTCTCTGCCTCTAGTATACAGGAGAACTTTCAAATCAGGTACGATATTTGCGAAACTTCTAGCCGTGTTGACTCTGACTGAATTGAGAACATTAGGCAACCAGAATTCCGAAATGTGTTTCTCGCTGAAGTTGAAGAGCAAGAAACTACAGACCTTCTGGCCGAAATATGGGACGTCGTCAACGTTCATCCTTCCTCATAGTAGACTCGGATGTGGATACCGTAGTTTTTTCATTTTATTAAGTTTACGAGATACTTGAAGATGAAAGGAAATATATTGAACTAAAGAAAATTGCTACATAAACTTAGCAATCTTTTTTCCTCAGGCCTTACTTCAACTACCATTCGTTTTGAATCGATACTTGATGAAAATCCATGAGATTTAAAAACAGAGTTATATGATTTTCCCTACATGAGTTGTTGAACCACTACATAAAGTTTGGAAGGTTTGCCTTCACCCACCCGAAGATGTTATTGTGATTGATAGAGAAACACAAGACATGTCGTGGTTCTATCAAGAACTCATGTTAGTGAAAATCATGTAATTCTATTTTTGGTACCATCAGTTTGATTGAATAAATTCATGTCAGCACCAGGATTCAACTAGAGATAAATTTATCATGTATTAAGTATTTTGAAATATCTTCGAAAATATTATCAGGGCACAGATGATAACAGTGCCATATCTTATTACATAAATCGACGAAACTCAATTTGAATACAATGAACTTAATTCATTCAGCGATCAAGATATCGCTAATCATATCAACCGATAGATGTTCACTAGTTTATAGTCGTTATTGGCTAATTGGCAAAATATTCTGAAGAAAATCGAAAATTTCAACCCTCAAAAAGTAATTGGATATATTTCTCGATTCAAATTATTGAAGTACTGATTGCCTTCCCGATTATTGTAAATTATTCTATTGTTCGAAGTGATAGGTACTAAATTTTTCTTGTAAATGAACATTAAAAATCAATTGTATTCCATTCTGGGTATATCAGAGTACCTTGAAACTTTGAAAACGGTTAAGATTAGTTTATTCGAAAGAAATCTCTTACCTCATCGATATCCACCTCCTGATCATCATCATCTGAATGGGAAGTCATCTCCTGTTCGACAAACAATGATTACTGACACGACCGCTACAAATAATACGAGATGAATATAAATATTTCATGGCTAACAACTTATAATTGATATCGTCGAAGGTAATAGGTACGCAAATTCATATCAAGACTATAATTTGACAATTGGAATCTCCCAACGGAAAAAAGCGAATATATGTATTGAAGCAAGATTGAATTCGTTTCATTTGGATGAAGGTGCTGATATTTCTCAGTACAAACGAAACGAAATGAACGCTATACGGATTTAATTCCTTTACAGGTTATCTTTCACAAATTTGTTAATTCACATACTTCAGAGCATTCAGTATAAAATTGAAGCTTAACATCAATATATTTTTCCGAATACCTTTTTTCCTCTCATATAAAAATCTCTAAAAGCCGATGTTAGAAATATTAAATGGTGGTAAATAACATTCGTAACGAATTTCGGATACTTCTCTGTTATTAGTTTCGGAAAAAAAAAATGTGTAGACCAAAGATACCAAGAACTCAAAGAGGCCAAAGAACCATATAAACAAATGACTTGAACAGATATAAATGAAAGTGGATTTTGCATCATTTACACATTCGAAATTAGAATTTACCATAATGTGGATTTTTGCATTGCGATCGATATATAATGAACATTACTTTTCAGAGTTTGACGAAATGATGATATTGCGCTACATATTAAAACAAAATCGGGAATGTGAAATTATATAATTATTATCAGGGAAGTCGAATATTTCTTATGATAATTGAAAAATCAGCATTCAACGTAGTGTGAACTCGCGAAAAATGTCGTTAAGTGTGTAGTGTGAATAAAATTACGAATATTCGAATTGTTCTTGAAAGAGGTAGGTAGGTAGGTATTTTGGGAAAATTTTATCTACACATATTATACATCATCGATGAAATCTATATTCAGTATCAGAAAATTCAAATGAAATGAAAATTTTCAAGGCACGTTAACTTATTCTCTAATCCCTTACGGTTTCTGACCAGTATGTGAGGTTTGTTTATGCTGTTATTCGCGGGAGAATATTGCGGTTCTACAAAAACCTCACAATAGTCACAATTTCAAGTTTACTTCTTAATATAAATATTCATAAAGTAGTTCAAATAGGAAAGATATTATTACCCTTTTTTTATTAGATTATTCACTAATTCTAGCTCTTTTCAATAAAATAGTAATCCCCAAACAGCCATTCAGTTATATGAAAAGATTAGAGATATATCTAAGGTTATAAGAATTAGTGTAAGAATTTCGTTTCGTACGAACCGAATCAAACATCAAACTATCTTCATCCTATAGACACAAACAGATAAACGCAGTGCAGTGACAACTCTGTCTCTGGATGTTCTTTGCAAAACAAAACCAAAGATCTTTGACAAAATACTAAAACCAAAGAGTAACCAACAAGAGGATGCACTCTGTCATTTTGGCCGGTTGGGTTTCAATGACCTTGAGGTTTTTCTAGATATTGGTGGGGGTCAACCAGAAAAAGACAAGTATAAACTTTGCTCTCTCTCTTTTAGAATTTTGAATTTGGCGGTATATCCGAAATCATCGCCATTCCTTTTATGAACGAACAAACGAATAAGACAAGCTTTTGATAAACTTCAATTTTATAAGTTTTACCAAAGTTTAACTAGTGACTAGTGATATTTTAAATCGTTTTTTTCAAGACGATCTATAAAAATTGATCCTGTTTGCATCCCTTTTTTGTTATATTTAGTTTAGTAGTCGTATTGCTCGTTGGAATACATCACATTTTGCATGATTGCATGATTCTTATTTGTTATTTTATTTAATTTATTTGTTGGTTTTATTTATTTGCTTCATATTGAACTGCATGTCATTATGGGTGACCATAGCAAGAAAAAGAAGTGTTCTGTTAAAAATTGTGCTTCGTTAGGTGAGAGACTTTTCAGATTTCCCAATCCAAAAGAACCACATCGGGTTTTGCAATGGCAATTGGCCTGTAGCGATGAAAATATTATGAAAAAAGAACCAGCCTTATTGTATGCTACTAATAGAATATGTAGTGACCACTTCGAACCTCATTTTATGACTAGTCACAACTTGAGTAAAGCTGCTGCTCCTACACTAAATTTGTTTAAGAAACCAAAAACAGTGGATGTTGAAACGCAGACAGAGTTTTTAGGACAAACTAGGGATGTTGGAGTACAAGCAGTATGTATTATTAAAGAAACTGTACGAAGAGAAGAAACTAGAAAGTCTGAAAATACCCAGACACAAACATGCCAGGAAATATCATCTAGGACCCCAAGAAAAGAAAAATTAAGACATTTGTTGAAAGTAATTAAAGCAAAAGTAGGTATTTTCTTTTTTAATCACTGTAATTGTTCCAGACGAAGACAAACATGATTAGACGATTGAAAATGGACAATATAAACCTAGAGAAATCTTTTGAAAAATCAAGCTCTAGAGTCAGTTCGAAGGAAGTTTTTAAGAATTCTTGTGAAGTACATCTTCCAAAAGTTTTGGGCAATTTAGCAAAAATTGTCTGCGACTTGAAAGATAGAAAAGCACAAGGCAGAAGATATTCCAATGAGCTTAAGCAACATGCTCTTTCAATATATTATTCGAGCCCTAAAACATACAGGAAGATGGTACAAAATTATTGTTTCCCTTCAGTCTCAACGCTGAGAAGAATGACAGAAAATATTCAAAGAAAACCAGGATTGAGTGATTTTGTCTTCAGAAGCCTGAAATGGAGGTTGAAGAATAAAGCCAACGAAGATAGGATTTGTGTGCTTTCGATGGATGAAGTCTCTCTGAAAGCACATTTGCAATATGATCCGAAAAATGATGAGATTGTTGGATTTCATGATTTGGGTTAGTAGTTTCGCAAATATTATAAATTAATGTTTAAAAGAAATCGTTTCATTGCATTTCTTTCAGGTAATGGAAAGGAATTTGTACCGGCCAAAAATGCCCTAGTTTTGATGGCCAGAGGAGTGAAGGACAAGTGGAAACAGCCCTTAGGATATTTTTTCGTGAATTCAGTCTGTAGTGCTTCAGACTTGAAAACAATTGTCTTCAATTGTATAGAAAAAATGGTTGAAGCAGGGCTTGATGTTAGAGCTCTTATTTCTGATATGGGCTCTAACTTTGTTATGTTTTCTAAACAGTTGGGTATAAGCACTAATAATTCTCAGTTTCAGGTCAATGGTAAAACTTTATTATATATTTTTGATGCCCCACACTTGATGAAGTGTATGAGAAATTTATTAATGAATCATGAAGTGCACTTCGAAGGTCACACAGCAAACTGGAAGCATATCGAGGAACTTTATAATATTGAAAGAAATAAAAATTTGAAAATGGCTACTAAGTTGACTGAAGCACATATATATCCCACTTCATTTCAGAAAATGAAAGTGAAGTATGCTACTCAGATATTCAGTGCAACAGTAGTTTCTGGTAAGAAATTGTATCAAAATTGCACATTATATTATGAATTAAATCAATTGATTTTAATGAAGTATACTCATGTTTTAAAGCTTTGTCGACATATATTGCTTGTGGGGAAATGTCCGCTTCAGCTGCAGGCACAGCACATTTTTTGGAGCAGCTCGATCACCTGTTCGATCTGTTGAATTCATCAACGACAAAAACGACCAATCAATATAGGAGACCATATTCAGGATCGGAGGACCAGGAAAAATTTTTGATGTCAATGTTGGATGCTTTGAAAGGAATGAAAGTCTTTTCAAATACAAATACAGGTAAAAAAGATGTAACTGGAACTTTTAAATGCATAAATTGTTTCCAGATTACTATCAGTAGTATCATGAGATTGTGGCATTTTCTCAAAAATGATGGACTCCAAGAGATCAGGACTAGAAGATTGAATCAGGATTGTATTGAAAACTTCTTTGGTAAGATAAGGCAGCAAGGAGGTAATTCAGTGAATCCAACACCCATACAATTTATGCATGCTTTTAAAAAATTGTCTTGTATGGATTTGTTGGATTGTGTGGATACCTTCAATTGTGCTGCAGATGTAGATAAACTTTTAATGGCCACTGTAGATTTACCTGCAACTGTAGAAGAAAATCTAACAATGCAAATAAGGGAACCTTTCAAGGTAGAGTGAAAAAGTATTTTGGGCTATGGAACTAGTTTTTTCTTTTTATGGTTTGGTTATCAGAATTACTTTTTATTTTCAGCTTTTATTTTTTATCATAACAAAAAATCAATTTTGATCTATGAATAAGGGGTACTTATCGTGTATGCATTGAATTTTAATTTTTTCATAACGTGTACCTCTAATTAGATCAAAAATTTTTTTTGTTGCTTCGTTTTGAGCATGCCTGGTGAGTAACTTGTTGATTATGAATGCACATGCTGAAAATCTACATCATTATTTCTTTAGATCACCAATGCGGATTTTAGAAGGAGTGATTTGCCTTCTAAAAATGTGGAGCAATATATTAGCGGATATCTGATAAGAAAATGTCTCAAAAAACATACTTGCACGGAATGCCAAACTTACGCATCTAAAGTTGAAGATATGGACTCTAATAAGCTTTTCTGCCACTTTAAGGGTATAGTTTAAATTTTTCCTTTTCCTTTTGTTATGGAAGGTATACTTGCAGCTTCTACTGATAAATATGGAAAGAAAACTGGAAATTTTGGAAAGTTGCTGATTCCAGATGAATCATTTGTAAAATATGTTTCATCAATGGAGGAATTACTGATTACAAATGTGAAATCAGTGGCAACCAGAACACCTAGACAGACTCTTTTTGAAAAATTGAGAGCTATTCCCTTTTATCACCCTTGCCCTCAATTTCCTTATGTGTATTTGATACATTTATTCATAAGAATGAGAATATTTTATATTGTGAAATATGCAAATCAAAATTTCAAATCGGATGAATATAATAAGAGGAAAAGCAACAAATTGAGAAAGCTACAAATATTGCAACATGAATAGTGAGTTGCTCTCAATTTTTCAAAAATCGAGGATTGTGGATAATATGTTTCTTAGGGATTCTATCCCACTGTAAGCATATCATTATGTGATCAGAAGTTTATTCCACTCAATATACTCTTTTCATAGTCGCAATGAAGCTATACAACTTGAAGGATTACAAAAAAATATTGGAAGCTATCAAGGAGGAAGTATAATGATTAAATGGATTCAACTTCGCAGGTGTTCCTACTGCTCTCTATTTTTCATGGATTATGAATATGCTCAGGGATCCTATCCCATTGTAAGAATCTTGCATTATGTGAACAGAAGTTCATTCCACTCAATATACTCTTTTTCATGGTTTCGAGGAAGCTGTACCATTTGAAGGACACACTGCAAAAAAATACTGGAAGGCTATCAGGCAAGAAGTACAATGATTCATCTTCACAGGATGTTTTTGCAATATATTTAAATTATATTGAATAAACGATTTGAAAAGATATGTGTTATTGATTTAGTGCTGCGAAAAAATATTTGGTACATAAAACTGAATCTTCCAATGTGTGTCATCTCTATCTTATATGAGCATGTAATGTATAATCTCTACATCTTCATGGGGATTCCTATCTTGCAGATCTTTTGAGAATTGATCGATTAATGAATTCATTTTATATGTGCAAATAAAGCCACTCTTCATAAAAAAGTATATTATGGTTCATGTCTTCTAAATCTACTCTTTCAATTTGTGTTGGGTTGGAAATACAGTAATTAAAAATAGATCGTAGATCGTATCAACACCCAACTCGCAAATATTCAGAGGAAAACTATCTTTATGGAATCTTTAATTAATATCCTTCGTATATACATACTCAATTCCATTCAAAAATATTAATATGTAGTAGTGGTGAAAAAACGAACCTTTCAATAATGAAAATTTTACATGTAGATGGAACTTATTCCATATGGATAGATAAATAAAACTTATCTCTTGAAAAAGAAGTACATATATTCTTCATTTCCCCTAAAAGTATTATTTCAATTTATTTATTGGCAATACTCATAATTCGATATTCGAACTATTTTGAAAGAAGTCGCATTATTTTCATAAACGGAAATTGATTCGTTTCCGACAGGATACGAAAACGAAAGCCGATGTCTGCCGATATTCGTTCGGTTCGCAACTCGCAATTTGATTGGACGCCCAGATTCTCCATTTGACTGCGGATGATTCTGTTCGCAGTATTCCTGGCGCGTATCGTGTCCCCACTCCAAGGCTAAAATTCCATGCGTCAGATTTCCCCTTGTAAATTGACAGAGTGAAACCTCTTGTTGGTTACTCTTTGCTAAAACAGAGTCCACAGAACATCAAATATGTCACAGACATTGAATGTTCTGTCAAAGAGTAACAACAAAGCATTGAACTAAAGAACTAAAGAACTTTAGTTCAATGCAACAAAGTTACTCTTTGGTTCTGTCAAAGATATTATATAATATCAAAGAGGAACAAGAGATTTCACTCCTCGAATTTAGTTCCCGAGTCTACGTCAATGGTGGGGCGACCTTCGCAATGCTTTGCCCCGAACCAATTTCCCACTTGTCTTCTAGTTGCGAGGGAGCCAATCAGATCGCAGGAATTTCGAATGGCCAATCAGATTGAAGATTCAGTCGAACAGAATCAGCTGGTCTCGTGTTTTGATTGTCAAATTGAAAGCAAATAATCCTTGGTTAAAAGTGTTTTCGCAATCCAATTTTTTCATTAGAATAAAGAATAAGTCATCCATTTATGAATAATATCGATAAATAGGCCACTCCAACCCGCTGTCAGATAGATATCAAAATAGAATTGTGGAGGATTAACAGGTGTTGTGTACGTAAATAAAACATATAAATCATATAATTAGGAGTATTATTGTACTTTTAGTTAATATACGTACATTGAATTAGCATTAAATTCTTCGAGTGAGGAATTTCACTTGTAATGACGCGTTTTTTGTCGTCCACAATTTTTGTGAGGTTAGAAGGTTGGAATGGCTTCGATTCGTAAGAGTTTCAATCGTTTTCTTCATAATTCAACAGACAATCATATTGACAATATCAATGTTTCTAGAGGATATTTCGTGATAATTTAAAATTCAGAAAATAATAATCTGTTCCGTCTGCTAGGTTATGTTTGAAATTTTCGAATTTGACGTAAGGGACTCCGCCCATTTCTGCTCAAGGTCACAGTAACACGCAGCGTCATAATAGTAGAGTGAAATCTCTTGTTCCTCTTTGATAATATATCTTTGGGTTCTGTGCATTGAACTTGAAAACTTTCTCACAGAACATAGACCATAGAACACTATCATAGAGTGGTAACTAAAGAGTAACCGTAGATAGAGAGTAACATTTCTTCTATATCTCTGCTCCAAAGATCTATAACAAAGATATTTTTTGTCTTTGAGTTAACCATTGAACTCTATGTTCCCATAGAGTTCAATGGAGTTAACCATTGAACTAAGGAAGAACTAAAGACTTTAGTTCAATGGAGTTAACCATTGAACTAAAGAAAGTTCAATGGATAGTTCAATGGAGTTAACTTAACCCACAGAACACAAATACCTAACCTTTCTCTATAATCTTTGATTTCAAGGTCACTAAAGTAAATAGCAATCTTTGCCACAGGCAAGGATTCCTCTGAAAATAGAAATATTGATATGTGCGAGCCAAATATAGAAGAAATAGTAACTTATCTTTCTACAAAATTTAATAGGATATTTTGCGATCGTGAGTTCGTGTGCTGCGTTTTAAACGATTTTCAGATATTGAAGGATAAAAACAAGTCTCGGTAAGTTTATTTATTTACATTATTATTATTATTATTATGTAGTCGTTAAGAAGTTAGAAGTTACTATTCAGCACGTTTGTATAAGATGCATCAACTATCGTTCAAAAATACTCATAAAGGAATTGAATACAGTGAAAGAGAAAGTATATGAGTTATGATCTCACTCTTTGTATTATGTAAAACAAGCAGTTTTACTTTCATTCGTTTGCAGTGTACTTGTCTTTCCTATATTGGGACCTGTTTATCAGCGTGCCTTGAAGTATCAGGCGGAAGCATTTGATCTTGCTACTTTTGAATTATCTGCAGGTATGTTCAAAACGATTGCTGTTTGTCAGAAAGAACATATGAGAAAGTAAGTATTATTGAGAATTCACAAGTTTAAATATTTATGGCATTATATTATAGAGAAAAACAAGATTTGGGAATAAGACAGGAGAAAATTATGTCGAGTGAATCATTCATCACAGTTCAAGAAAGCAGTGGACGTAGAAGAAGACCTGAAAGGCAATTATATATACCCCCTGCACAAAGGAGGTTTACATCAACTAGAGAAGCTGAAAATGGAACTCAACCATACCATCCATCTAAATTGGATTCAGCAAATGGAAAGATTCTAAAAACAACAAGCGCTCAAAAAAAACCAAGAAAGAAATCAAATATTGGAATTAACAAGAGATTATTCACAGCACAAGTTCATACGACTGAGCAAGAAATGAATAGTGAAATCATCAGTTTTATTAAAGAAACAGCTGCAAGTGAATTTGGCAAATATATTCCTTCCCTGATGGATCTGATTAAGTTAGATTTATTATCACTACCAACATATAATATTGTGTTTTTAAAGAGTAACATTCCATCACTAAACTACTTCCACAAGTGTTCTTGTGAGTTTCACCAATATCTAACAACCAGATTCAAAAATGATCTCAAACTAGGAATTCCAATTTTCCATATTGATAATAACCAAATTTTGGATCTTTCAAGAGATAAAATAAGCTGGCAGACATTTTTCCCTCATAAATTCCAGGATACTTCGACAATTCCCAATGATGTCGCTAGAGATACTTCCGTATATGATATAGAGTCTAATTGTGATTATAATTTAACATTAAACCAATTCAAGTTGTGCCACAAAATTGGGATGAGGTTCTCTAGTGAACGATTGAATATTCTACAGGGTAATATCATCGATGATGGTTCTGAAGTTGAAGTTATTTTCAAGGAAAGTGCCTTTAGTGAGAACAATTACTTTTCATGTGATAGTGAAATGTTTGGTAGCGTTGTAGACTTGACTGAATTTAATTTGGGCCATTATTTCAAAATAAATCTGAGTGCAAATGAACACTTCCACGTGTGTCATCAGAGCCATAATGTGAAAAACTGCGTAAGTACTTAAAAACCTTCATTTTGATTCAGAAGTAAAACTACGTATTATCATATTGTAATAAGCATTTAATATGCTTGAATTCCTATGTAAATACGCAATACGTTTTTTCCAATATCGAGTGAGTCCATCAGCGACATATTCGAAAACAATTATTCTTTATCGTTCTTTAACTTTCAACCCTCAAAATGTGCTAATGGAACACAATTTTTTTAACCACTTTTCCTTGAGTGAACTCCAATAAACAAAGAAAAAACCTGAACAACGAATGCTTTCACTCGTTTTTCGGAATCCGCATGTTCAAAACTTGCACCTATTCACTGTGAAGATTCCTATCGGAAATAATGAAGCAAAACGTCTTAATTCGGGTGAAAACCTCTTTTAGATATGATTAATTTTTAAATCAACTACAGGAGAATGAAGCATGGTAAAGAATGACGTAAACTTCCGCGTTTTCTACGTAGCAATGTGGCATCATTATGATCATAGCGGCATTTAAATTCACAGTTGGAAAGGTAAGCGTTTCGATGTTACGTCGTAGTTACAGGCTATAATGTAATATAGATGCTGTAATATGTTTTATCATAGGAAGGAGATTAACATAGGAAACTTTCTCTTTCTGGCGTTATTGCTCGCGCTGATCTCGGTATAGTTGGAACAGATCGTTGGAAGTTTGATTTTTCAGAAGTTACATGTACATTATTCATTTTGAACTGGATATTGTATTGTACGATTGTTTTTAACATCTGTACCGAAACTAAGCTTCTGTTTTTGTTATAGTGTGATAATGAATAGAAACCATTTGGAAAAACATTTTGATAGGTAAATATAATAAGTCCACTTAATTTCCTTCCCTGTTTTCTGGTGGACTGACTGACAGAAGTGTTGATGCATTTTATGAAAAAGCTTCCGATATCTAAAAGGCAGTGATTCGTTCATATATATATATGAACTATTTTTATAAGCACAACCGCTTTAGCCCTGAAAGATTACATTGGAGATATTTTGAATCGTTTACTTATTTTCTCAAAGATAGTGTATATATATATATACAGAGTGTTTTTTTAAGGTGAGACTTCTGACCTTTCGCCCGTTCACCAGCACAAACCTACGCAAGGTATGGTTTCGGTAGCGAGTCGGATGCATGCAGTAGCTGCCGAATGTGACTACCCATATGCAATTACCAAGCTACAGTCACATTTTGTAGCACTGTAGCATTGCATTCGAGGCACTACCCAAACCATACCTTGAGTAGGCATGCAGATCCGGAGCGGGAATCTCTCAGATTTTCGAGTAACTTTGTTTTCGAAATACTCAGCCCTGGTGAATATTTTACACTGAACATTATCGCTTCACCTCAAGCACTGTATTTTTGGGCTTCATAATCAAGTTGAAGCATTTTGTTCTGAGAAATTGTATGACCTCATATTTCAACTATTATCTGTATTATCAAATTGTTGAAAATCAATATTAAAAATCCATAATCCTTGCGATGATTTTCAGTTTTTGGAAGTAAAACGCGATTTATTATCTAAAACTAATAAAGAAAAAGAGTGCGAGCAGAAAATGCCTTCCGAGGGTGATAAAACAAAAACAATTGAAATTTCTGCATCGAAGAAAAAAGAACCTGAAGTGATAAAGATTTCGGAAGATGGACGCAAGCCCACCAAAAGTGAGATAAAAATTAAGGAAAAAAAAAATATGGAATCGAAGACGAAATGTCAACATGATGAAGAAATTGAGATAATGAGGAAGACGAAAGAAAATATAAACCGTAAAACGCGTCCATTAATGAAATATTCAGATGACAATGACGATTTGCTGAGAATCGATAAGCAAGATAATGTGAATAACTGGGAAGACTTATTCGACGATGAAGGACACATTCAAGATGAGCTGTTGAACGAAGTGGGTATATTGAAACTTTACATATTGAGATGAAATAGTCTTCAAGATGAGATAATGAACTTGTTTCAGATAGTACATAAGGTTGGGAAAGATATGACAATTGTGAAAGCTAGTGAAGATTACCGACCATACCTACCGAAATCAACAGATGATCTGGATCATGTCGTGGAAATATATAATTTTCCTCCATCTTTAACTACTGGCGATATAATTCACGCTTTCAATATGTTCGATTCCGATACCATGTACGTTGTGTGGGTGGATGAGACTCATGCTCTCTTGGTGCTTGGATCTTCAAGTCAAGGTAAAAATTAATATTTAGAATTTGTGTCTGTTTAGGGCAAAGGGAGATTACATTCATTATTGCAAATGAAAATTAGTGTTATACGGGGTGAGTCTTTGATTCTTGTGGTAAAAAAAAACACATATTTTCCATACCATTTTTTCCGGTTCGGCCCTGATAGAAAAATATAGCCATTTTAAGTTTCCACTGTATAGAACTAGCTAAATCTGTGACACTACACATCTGTGGATCTTTAAGGCAGAGTTGTATTCAGCTAAAGTGCCCAATTTTTCAAATTTCACAAATATGAGGAATACTTTTATTTAAAAAAACGTTCAAATACTCATTTAATAGTGTCCAACTTAGTTTTAAGAGTTGGGTTCTTTGAATTTTTGGTATTTTATGGTACGTAATGGTAATAATGAGAAAAGTGGAAGACGTGGGTAATGTCTTATGTTCGAAAAAAATTCATCAAATAAATGAAAAACTATATTCCGAAATTGATCTAATTCGATAGAACCGTTTGAGAGATAGAAGTGGGTTTTCAACATCCTGTATCTCTTCAACCGAGCCGATTCGGAAAAAATATGGTACAGAAAAAAGTGTTCCTCAAGAATCCACTGTTAAAATATTTGTACGAGTCAAAAACACAGAACTTGTTTTCAAAAATAAAGTTTTGCTCTCCTAATACAATGAACAAAATTTCAATGTATCGAAGAAAAACGTTTACATTCGAAAATGAGTTTTTGAATCTGGATATTGATATACATTCATCATTTGTCAATTAAGTAGCGTCATGCGATGTAAAAAAGTTCCTATTTCACTATTGCTACAATTGCATCTCTTCTCCCAGCACAAAAAGCTGTTGAAGTCAAAAATCCTTTCATCAAAGTGAGGCCTATATCAAGCGGTAGCGTTGTCGCAATGACGGCTGCGGGCAAATATGATCTGAAACCTGCCATGAAAAGACCACAAACGAATCTACAAACAGCAAGACGTTTAATAACAACTCACTTAGGTACTAAAAGCCAAGTTACAAGGGAACAGAGAGCTATGGAAAGAGAGTCACTTCGAAAAGCACGAGGTAAGTACTAAATAGAACTTTTCCATTGTAATTTATTAGGGCGATTGATTCGTGGCTCGCTTGGGTTGGGTGGTTTGCTTAAAATTTTGATTGGAGCAGTTATGTCGAAGACTGAAAATTTGTTGTAGAAATTATAATTTGCAATAACGCCCAAAATATTCCACAATATGAACTTTTTGTTGCATCTCATATAACGATATATATTCGCACTATATCGGGGGCTCGAAACTGTTTCAGATCGTTGAAATATATAGTATTGTATGTCCATGTCTACTTGTGGTTTCATTTCAACTAAAACATTTTTCAGAACAAAAAAAGATGATGAGGCAAAACGAACAAGATGCTTGGGAGGGAAAAATTCATTAAAAATGTAAGTTAAGCGACCATTATATTCATTTTTTATTTCCATGACCTTAAGATGAATGAATTAAAATTAACGCTTAAAGAGATGAAGTGATAAGCCAAAATTACTTCAGACGCATTACATCCATCAAAGCGATTGAAAGTTTTCGCAGCGATTCATCAATGAACTCGGGTAGAATGCAATATGTATTTCCATATTTAGTCACATAAAAACGGAAAAAATATTTGGAATGAAAAGGAAAAATTTACTTTCCAATGATTGTCAACAAAAGTTCTTAGTTATTCATATTATGAATATTCTACCCCCCACTTGCGTTAATTCAAAGATTGAGGCAGAATTACGTCTGCAGAATTTTTTATGATTATATACCTTTGAGTATTCAATCAAATTCCAAAGAAAAAAATTTTTTCCGTTACTAGTCAAATTGAAAATTAACCATTACTGTATGTAGCATATTCATTGTACATAGAATGACCTTGTCAACTTTTAAATTAAATGGGATCTCAGAATTTTCAAAATAAGTGCATGTAAGACCTGGTTTATGCTAGACAGTAACTAAAGCCATAATCCCGGTTTTTGTCAGTCGATAAACATAAAAACGGAAGCTTTCATGTTATTTTTTACGCGCACTTATTGCAGTTTTATAAGTGAAAACCTGAAAATGTCAAGTTTACTTCAAAAGTTTTGGAGCATATAACATGCAGGCCGAATTATTTAATTATCTCGAGAATTTAATATTCCGCAACTCTATATTCAGATTACAGTTAATACGCATATATTGATACACATATTATATTTGAGGTTTTCACGGATGAAATTGATCGCATTATTATTTTTGGGATTAATCCCAAAAATATATAATAATGCTAATGATATATATATATATATATATATATATATATATATATATATATATATTGAAGTTATAGGATACTATACATATAAATATATATACATATCTTTATATGTCTATACATATTCTATGTTTTAATCTTGATAAATCGAAAATTCTTGGAGAACAATAATGTTTTATTAAAAAAAAAGTGCCTTAAATTTATAAATGTATCTGTGATTGTTAGAGTCTACTACCAAGTGGCTCTTGGACATTGCAACATTTTAAACGGCATTGATTTCAGTGCTTAATTGTCTACAATTATGATTTCTCTTCAAGAACTCTGCATTCAACTCAAGTGACATTCACGTTAGAAGTTATTTGTCTCACTAACATCATAGAAATTAATGAGAAAGAATATATAGGTGTTAATAAGGAATATGTTTAATGTGTTTTGCTGAAATGTAAATCAATAAAATATGAAAATATATGTATAGTGTTTTCTTTTCCTTTGATCAACATGGGGTTCCTGGAAAATTAGGTGTTCAATGTGAATTTGCATCTAATTGCTTCCTAAATTGACTCTTTTTAATAAGTGTTGTCAGGTGTCTGGCTTTATTAGTTGTTTTTTTCTTGGAGATGATGGTTGAATTTGTTTGCTCAATTATACTAGAAGCATTCGGAGCTGAAGTTCTATAATATGTCCTGAATATACCAACATCAATTTTATTGGGAATATTTTCAGAGTTTCCTTGATTCCTGAGTTTCTCCATCTCCTTTCTACCATCTTCAATTTTTTCATCTGTTGGAATTATACTAGGAGCCATTAAACGAAAAAGCATCTGAAAAATTTATTTCAATTTTAACTTCCCATCTATAAAACAATTACCTTGCTGGAATCTGGTATCCCACATTCTGTGTAAGCGAACTGCCAAAAAGGAATTCCCATATGATGTATACTCATTCTAAGGTAAGTTGTGAAGTCATCTGATAAAAAATAAAATTCTGAATTCTCAGTTTGTATCCAAATATTCGGAAAATATCTAGAATTTATGTATACTAATACTACCTGAAAACACAATTGTTATTTAAATGTATAGGAGAAATGATTGTCATGATTCACATTATTCAGCTCATTACATTTAGTCCTGTGAAATATGATAAATTCATGAATGTGCCTTGTAATTTTTCACCTTCAGCGGAGTTGACAAATAAAATACTCACTTTTCCTAACCTTTCCAATGTCTCCAATATGAAGATTTTACTCTCAGCGCCTAATTTCAAGACATATCTTTCACCATCCATGTTCACTCCCGGGATTGTACTTATTTCGTATCCATTAATTTGTATCAAGTCGTTCAAACAATTGACTTCTAATTTGCCTTTCATTGCACATTGGTTGCTATCATCTGGAAAAAAATATAATGAAAATTGTTTATCATTAGGTAGGTATCTCCTTTTAGCAATTGTATTAATTGATTTAACAATAATTAGTCTAATATTAAACTGAAGCCCAAAGATCAGGTCCACTCTTTGCTGAAGACCTACGCAGAAAGTTGTCTCTGGTTTATTGTAACAACATCATTATAGTATAAAAATGACCAATATTGGTGTATGTCAATGTGTGGCTTCCCCACACCAATCATGCATTGTTCTTTGCCGATTTGAGGTATTTCTTTCAGCATCCTGATGAAGGACCCAAACTTGTAGACCGAAATATAGAAGACGTGGCCAATGGTTGTTCGATTCGAATTTAGGCTCTTCACCAAATACCCAAATTTAAAAAAAATCGAGTTAAGGCAAGTCCCCTACACAAAATAAACCATAATGGCGAGTGAGATGCGGGAAGCGGCAGTAGCTCTGATAGAGCCCCGCTTCATATTATAAATGTAAGATGATTAAATAATCTATTCTCACCTGCCAAGACGTATTTGTAAGAGAATAAAAACCCATCTGTAGATCCGTAGAAAGATCTCACATCTTCTGGTAATAACACACTGTGCTTTTGTTCCCAGGCGCAAATTATATTGTGTTGTACAGGAAGGGATCTGTTCAGATGTAGTTCGGTAATACATGGAAATTCTTCTGAAATGAACACGAAATAAGATTGGATTCGGTATTATTTCAATTGGAATGCAAACCTAAAATTTTTGGCAGACCTAACAACAAATTTTCGAAAAATGAATCTTCAGATACTCTATCAACCACAAAATCCATAGTTTCAGTAAGCAGAAAAAAAATTTAAAAGCTTGACTCACTATTGATGGAACAGTCATTAAAGTTACCATAGAAACCGTTTGCTTTGAGCTTTTGTATGTAGATAATTTCAGTTTTCCATAGAGGAAACCTCAATGCTGTTTTCATGTACCTAGCCTATGAAACATCAATAAGCCTGGTTTATGCCACCCGGTACTTATGCCCTAATCCGGGTTTCCGGTCAGTCGAAATATATAAAAATTTTAAGGCTTATATATATGCTGACTCGCATGTTTGGGCAGTATATTAATTACCCGGAATTAAAATAAATATTTGAAATGAAAATACATATTTGAAATAAAAATACATAATTGGTATTATGGTATTTGTAATTCAATTATACTTTTCAAAGATGTATTTAACTATTTCAAATATCCTCTTAAGTTTTTTTTTAGTTACGATTGGAAATACTTATGGCTTCAAAATACATTTATGAATATCCGGCAGAGTCGGATTAAGGATTGTATGATGATAGACGTACTATATAATTAAAACTGTCGTTCTAGAATTTCCGTATGCAAAATGGGAACCGCTAATATAATCCGCTAAATACGTTGATACGTATTATTGCAATCTGACATCTAAAAACCTGACAATTTCAAGTTAATTTAACTCTCCCGCATTGCGCTCAGATATTGAACGTTGGACGAAATTAATTCGGCAAATCATTCATATTATACTCAAGATATTGGATATTATGTTAGTATTTCTTTTTGACACCTTTTGCGTTTTCCCTTTTCAGCACATAAGTGGTCATCTGGCATAATTGTTGTGTGTGCTCTAGCAAATTTCCATTATTAATAATTTATGGAAGTTGGCACACTCTGTGTGATATCCAGTCCAAGTTCTGAGTATGTACCTACTATTTTTGTTCTCAGTGAGGGTAATATGTATTTGACAAAAGTGTGTATCTATTATTTATTCGATCTATATAATGTATATAATCTATTTTTTCAGTAATATATCTATATATTTACGATCTATACCCTCCCGTATTTTATTCACAAATGAGACAAGGGTTGCTGAAGACTAGTTACTATATTATTATCAACATATATACTGTTCAATCAGAAGGAACATTTTTTATTTGGGAAATTAATTTAACACAAGTCGCCATTTTATTACATTACATATTCACTTGAATGTTGAAATCTCATCCGGGATCAGCGGAGAAAAAATTACGCTTAATTTTTCTATTTATGTACAGGTTGACTTTGCATGAAGCCCTTATAAAACACCAAGTTGAAATTAATAGGAGGAATAAACGAACTCGAAGGCACTAAATTCGCCAAAACCATTTCTCTGCAAAACCCCGTCCAAAAAATATGTACCTATTCCTTTAAGTTCGATATAGATTGGTGGTAGATAATATTACTACTGTATATTTATTCCATTTGTTGATGTAGACAATTTGGGAACGATTCAAATAACACGTTTTCTATATTCATTTCACGTGAAAAAATTCAGAAAGTCATTAATCAAAGGAAATATTCAAATATGTAAAACCATTCCGTCCATAGTGTGTATGTTTCCTTTTTAAATTGAACATTTGGCTTTTTCCTCACAAAACAGTTTCATCGGAAAACTATTGATATGTTTTGTGAATTAGGTATTATGTGAGATATATGATATACTTATACTGAAAAATAGAATCCATGGCACGTTTTATGGGTATGAGATAATAACAATCATCCATTTCGATTTGCTGAATGAAATCGAAACAGCTTCGAGATACTGAAAACCACCGTGAGAACTTATGTAATCTTTTTCAAAAACTGACAGTTCAGTTTTTATCAATAATGCCGTTGGGTTGTAAAATTCATAGGATTATTTTTCTTTCAAAAGTATAAAACTGCATATTGTTGATTTTCAGTCTCCTCGTTAGTTTGGTAGATCTGTCATTCCTTTCTGTTTTAGGCGAAAAAAGCTACTGAAGAACTTCATCTCAAATTACTACCAGGTCTTGCATCATGATCAGATATCAGATAAAGAAACTGAAAAGCTATTGCTAGTAACGAAATACCAAGAAGGTCTCCGAAAGAAGTTAAATACGGTATTGCTGAGTTGTCTGGGTCGATTTTTTTCTTCCACATCCAGTGAATCATAATATACGCCACATACAGAAGTGTGGCTACTTGCATGGTTGCTGCGAGTAAATATACAAAGACAAACCAAGTACTCAACGACGTGTCACCATCCTTCATGTAATCAATTGTATAAATGAAAATAATATGTCCCGGTAAAACCATCGCCATCAACACCCTGGTCGTTCTAGAATGGACTCCTTTGCCGCAAAAAGAGTTAACAGGAGATATGAATATGACCGCTTCTTCATCCTCGTTTTCACTCTGCAAGAAACCGAGCTGTGCTTGCTTATGCAGAGCAGTCGAAATTCTGCTAGCTTGGACTGCTACGAGGTTTCCTCCAACTCCATTGATGACCGGTTGGAAAACTGCAATTCCCTCAAATCTCGAAACCATAAAATCCAAAATCAACCCTCCCATGGAACTAATGAGCATGGCACCGACGACTGGGGTCCATCCATGGTATAAAACGTCCCTTGTAGCTAAATTTTTCTTGGCTATCCACACCCACATTGGTATGGCTAGAATATAACCCGCTATGATTACAGGAGCTAGCCAATCTTGGGTTCCTGAAGAACAGAAAATTGCAGCCTTCAACTCACGATACATATTCATACAATCTATTATTATAGTGTATCGCATATTTATCTTATATCTAAGTACTGACGGTTACTCACCAATTGATTCGTACAAAACTGTAGAGACCAACGAAAGTAGAGTTAACGAAGTAATATCTCCGAGACTGGCAGCGATCGGAGTTGCTACGTTATCCGGATTGATGTGAACATATCTGGATAATACAATTACACCTGCTGTAATCAAGCCTAAAACGAAGCTGGCTATGGAAACCGTTACTAAACTACTAGCACATAATAAATAGGCATGATCTAATTCAACATCGTTGCTCTTTATACCCCCCATCACAACTGCAACAACGGCACCAAGAAATCCAACCACAATTGCTTGGCACTAAAAAAGTCGATATTCAAGCCAAGATACAAACTTTTCATATCTATATGTGTCCCTACCTGGATTAGTGTGAGATTTCCCACAATTATTGAGAATTTTTGTCTTGCAGTATCCATATGACCAAGATTTGCTTGAGTAGATAACCTTGATGCCAGAGTCATTTCCAAATTTCCTTTTAGGCCTAATAACGCAGGTATCAAAATAACTAATTCCGTGATTTCCTCAAAAACAGGCCAATGCTAAAAAAAAAATACTACTACAATAATAAAAATTTATTGATTCTTTGAAGCCTTAAAGCTTCCTCAGCTATCACAAATTTGTGACAGCGAAACACGTCTAGGGGTGAAAAAACTACTAGTAAAAATCAATTAATATATTAACATTTAAATTTATCTGATTTAATCAAATAAAAAGCCTAAGAATGCCTGGCCATGGTGTTTTATTCAATGTAATATGAAAAATTAACGGCTCGCAGAAGAATTATATTGAATCCCGGAAAAAGTAAGTACCTCTCCTCGTGCTAAACTCGAACCTACAACCAGCGAGTCCTGCTCGGAGAGGTACCTACTTTTTCTTATTACCTATAGTTATATCTCGAACTATCTTCTCTGCTGTATTTATTACCAACCTGAATGCGATCTAGAACCAACCCAGCAAAAACCATACCGAAGCCGGCGATAAGAAATGGAATGAAAACTTGTACTGCAATGGAAAGATAAGTCTCCTCCATCTCGACTTCTTGGCCAGTCCTTGTGGTCTCGGCCACAATATCTGGAAGTTTTCCATTATCAGAGTTTTCGGTAACTCCTACTGCAGCATTCACGATACTTTCATTCTTTATTACAGTCCCAATATCGGAGGCAATCTGAGGATTCCCGCTATCTGAGCAATCCTGGATAAATATGTTGTTGACACTTGCCATGGTTTGTGATCCATAATTCCCTTTGCTGTGAAAAGCGAGAATAAAAGAAATCAAGGATTCTTCATTTCTTGAATAGTGAAATAAAACAAAAACTTGCGAGAATGCTGCAAGGGAATATGTATATAACTTTCCAGAGCCCAGTATTACTTTTGGAAATATGTATTAGATTCCGAGATATGAATATATTATTGAATATCTTAATAAACAGGGTGTTAGTGAATAAGTGCGAAAAACTTCAGGAGGTGATTCCGCATAAAAAAATAATGACATTATGCTATATAACTTTTGTCCGCAAATGCTTCGTTTTCCGAGATACGGGGTGTTTATAAGTTTTACTTAAGAGTTGAATTTTGTATGACGTACGTCTGAGGGAGGTCATTTTGAACATTTGTTATTGCGCCTATTTATTTATTAGTGTTATTTCCTGTTATTGTTCTGGTTTAATGTAATCAAAATCGTAAATATCATTCGCATATCTCGACCGGTTTCAGAGCAATAATAAATAGTCAGTTTTCAAGTAAAACTTCAACACCCCGTATCTCGGAAAACGAAGCATTTTCGGACAAAAGTTATATAGCATAATATGTCATTATTTTTTCATGAATAATCGACTGAAGTTTGTCGCACTTATTCACTAGCACACTGTATAGGTTTTTAAACTTATTCAAGCTATGAGAGAACAAACATAAAAAATTGGCCTCACGATTTGGCATGCTAAAACGAGTTTCATCGGTTAATATTATTATAGTTCGAATATATAATGGTGCAGAAATTATAATCATTTTCTGGAAGTCATGTCATGTCAAATCATATTTCAAGAAAATCTTGTAAATTCAATATGGGCATGGCATATAACGTTACGTGTACAACCAATTCCTCGATATTATACTTTATTGTTATCTCATATTTTTTTATATTTATGTATAATAATATTTTATTCTCATAACATAAATGAACAAAAACGATAGTGTCTATAAATTGGATCGCTGTTCACCGTTTTATTGAGCCTATTCATTAGTTGAAGATATATTGCATGAAGCAATTTTTCTAAATTAAATTTCAATATATTGAAGAATTAATGCGAAAGTGAGCTCAATCTTCTTCAGCATAATAATACTAATAATAATTATATTCTTTTCCCAATGAAAGGTCTTCATTTCATTCTTAACTATCTTACAATCCAGCGGAATAATCGAATCATTTACCTGCCAGAATTTCCAAATAGAAGATATAGGGTATAAGAGAGGCTTTTTAGCCCACCACGTTCATACGACTACATCGTGCGATGAACTGAACTGCTCCTATATTGATTCCTAATGAAGGTATAGTCGATTCATTCATTGGAGAGGCTTTGTATAAAAGCATGCGCCAAGTCAATTTAAAAAATGCAACAGCAAAAGCAGGATGTTGGAAAAATTATACGCTTTTCAAATTAGGTACTGAGCAATTGGGTTTCAAATACCGGATTTATCGTGAAGTTAATAATGTTACTGAATAAATGCGGTTCGGTATATGAAAGAATTCGATTTGCAAATGGAACATTAACTCACCCAGTGATCATCTGCAAATATTTTGACACTCTCAAAACAGCAAATTTTCCTTATTTTATGCCCCATTTCCAACTTGGGAAGACATTTATCACTCGATTCAAATTAAAACAGTGTATTGAATGAGAGTATTTATCTAATGTCTCTTAACGACAGCTTCTGAAGGAGTTTTACGTATTCTCTTAAAATATTGTACTCAACAATTGTATGTCTTACTCTAAACTGCTTTATGCATAATTGGGCCGCAATAGCCAGGAGCTATTACTCCATTATACGCTATTACGCCCTCGTATAGAAGATTAAATATAAGAAAATGGCCCGTGAAGCCTTGAGATATAGTTGAAATTTTGGGATTAAAAATGTGCCCTTATTTGTTCTGATATGAAAATACAATTCCTGTAAACGTACATAGAACTTTATCACTGCGTTTTTTTTAATCCCCACCATTGTTTTTCATTAAGAGTAGGGAATATAAACACTGATATAAGAATAATTTCGGATAGATAAATTTCGAATTTTTTGTTTTGACCAACAGGTATCTAAATTCTCCGCTCCTAGGCAGGGACCATCTAGTAAACTGTGAGAATAAGTATATAGAAAAGGTGGGGCAGGGTACCCCACCGAAAACCAGACATGACAAAGTTCTCCCAAAATTTTGAAAAAGGGTAGATTGGCCGAATTCACACCAAAGGGAGACAATGAATTACTGCCCCCTATATTAACTAAACTTAATTGTCGTAAACTCTTTAGGAGCGGTGGGGTGGGTACATCATTAGAAAGTTCTTTTCACTATATGAAAAGTTTTTCTCAACGAACAAATTCAATTCTTTTTATACAGATATATATCCCTAAAAATGATCACATTCTGTCAGAAAAGATTAGAGATCAAATCATTTAAAATATAAACACATTGAGTATTCAATGTTTATATTTTAAATTATTAATTATTCAATAATTAACATAATAGAACACTGGCTCAAGCTTGAAAAAAGGCAATACACCTATGTTGTTGGTTTATATTTATCAAGTATGATACTCTTTTCAAAACTGAGTCTTGATGAAAAACACACGACTAGAAAAATGCAGAATCCTGCATTATTCTACTATACAGAAGAAACCCCATTGTCCGTACCCGTTATACGGATTCTCGATTATCCGGACGTCTGCGATACTCGACAAGGGATCGATTTAACAAAAATATTATGTAAATTTTTGAGAAGAATCCAGTCAATTTATTTGTTTTTTATTAAATAATTATTTATTTTGCCGAGTCTTACTTTCGTTTTTCTCAATAAATATACACATCATAATTTTTGCAATAATATGTACGATAATCCCTCCTCTTCGATTATCCGAGTTCTCATGTTCATCCTTTCCCGGCAACCAGTCTCAGGTTTTCGCGAGTCAAAAAACACTAAATTCTCATGAGACAGGTACTAGTGCCGTTACACCCTATTTCAATTAGCTAGGGCGGCGAGACAAAACCTGCCCTGCGAACTGAACAATTTCGGAAACTCCTACTCTATTATAAAAAAGCTATTCCGGTGCTCCTTGCTAGCAATGTATAGTTATATGAAGGGATGAGTTCTGGAAAGATACCATATTTTCATCTAGGGAAAATGTGGGATTAATCGGTCTTTGAGTGGAAGAAAAAAATATACAACTATAATTTTTTTTCTAAAATACACTGATTCATAAAAATTTTAGACATATTATTGCTTCCATCCTTAGACTAATTGAGAAAGAATGAATATTTGAATGACAAATGGAGCGCCAACAAATTTATTATCACTCCACATGCAAATTTGTACTCTGGTTAACTTAAAAGTCAAAACATAAAGAATATTATTATTTTCCTCATGATATGAATCACAGATCCTAAATATTTGAGGCAGATTTCACATGACCAACTACTTCTCCATAGGCAGTGACCATCTAGCGAAAATGCAGTATTTCATCAATCAAGAACAAAAGTGCCTTTCATTTCAATCTGCCACCTTCTATATTACTTTAAATTGAATTAAACGTTTTAAGTACTATAACTAGATAAATAATCTAATAAGCTATGAACTTCATTTGAACAATTACCGTGATGTTATTATCAAGAGCATTTTATGATCTTCATTTCTCATATGTACGAGTATGATTCATTGTGAAACCTGCCAACAGAATATTAATAAAATCATTCTATAACTTGGTGTGTTTCACTGTATCTGTCCAATAGTTTTGTATAGTCATTGCTTCTAAGCTATTAAGGAAGGAGTCATTATCCAAACTGTACATCTCTTCTGAATTTTCCTGTAATATAAGAAAAATAAATAATTACCAAATACTTATTAACCAAAAAAACAGTAAGAACTGTAAGAAAGCGAGCTTCAGCAATAATGAATGTAAAATAATAAAAAAGCCTCCCCAAACTTGCAGCACCAACTATTAGTACAATAAAAAAGATATTCAAAGAAGCAGAATAAATGTGTATGGAATACCCACTTCAGAACTCAAATGCAACAAAAGAAAACTATCAACTGCTTACTCTTACTGAAGTATCATCCAGATATCCACTTGAATCGGGATTACTGCAATGGTCATTCAGTACCTCTGGTCTATTGAATCCTCTGTTATTATAGAGGAAGTAACCAATAGAGCAAAATATTGCAATTAAAAATACACAACATAAAAATATGCCTATAATTTCTAGTGATGACATATCCATCGGTCCACTCTTTACTGGAACATTCATTTGCTTGGTATTGAGAAGCCAGCTTTTTTCATACCTTGTTGCATTTTCAATGTATGTCATGTTTATATCTGTACCATTGAAATCAGTTGGGAAATTTGCATTAACTTGATTGTCTGACATGTTTGAAAACTTATGAGTAATATTTTCATTTATCACAGAAGTTTCTTTAAAAGTATTATCCTCGGAATGGTTTGAATGAATGGGAAATTGAATGACACCGCCTCTCTCAAACGTTCCATTCTGAAGTTGATTTTTCAGATATTTTTCTGTTAATGGTGGAACTTCTGAAGAAATGACATGGCCAGGATGAGATGAAACGATGCTAGTTTTTCCAATCATTGAAGAGATACTGAAATTATTATTTATGAAAGAGTTAAGCCATGTTGATGTTACTGTTGTAACAGTTTGATCTCCCGTCATACCTGAAATAAAAATAATACATGTAACATTCAAGGATGTTACATAACTCTGAATAATTTGGTAAAAGTGTCTAGTTTTTAAGCACTGGAATACATAACTTACTACAAAGAAAAAACAGGGTTATCCAATAACAATGCATCCACAAATATTGTCATGACTTCATTTCGAATTATTATGAAATAACACACCATATACATAAAATTGGTTCCAATCGAACATTTTTTGGTACTTTTTCAGGAATTTCAGTGAATTATTCATCGATTTACGGACATTCAACTATTGCAAATTTTCCTTCAATTTTTAGTTGAATTAAATGTTAGGTAAAAATCTATTGTTTCAGCGCAAAGATTAGCTGCCTCTTTGGCTCTTTGGCTAAGTGTTTAGTTTCGTTCTTCAAAATATATCTATAAAAACAACAGAACACATCGTGAAATACAAATGAATTATCAGAATTTAATGAATTTAAATTAACTTCTGTCCAAAATAGTAGTACTCGTGTTATCTGGTAGAGAGTGTTCTGTGTTCTGCTTCTGTGCTGTGGATTTGTTGCACCCAGAGACAAGACCCTTTGTCTATGGTTGCACCAAAGAGTTGCTTGCACAGATAATAGAACACAGACTATAGACTATAGATTTCTCTCTGTAATCTGTGTCAGAGTCAAAGCCACTACCATGGAGGTAGGTACCTCCATGGCCACTACTACTCAGAGATATATATCTCTGCTACCAAAGATTATAGATTTATACTAGATTATACTAGATTATAGATATATACTATAATCTTTGTCTGCTACTACTCTACTCTGTAATCTGTGGTCAAAGCAGATGACAGAGTAGATAGCATAAAAAAACCGTGTCAGAGACTGTCTATATTAGTGTTCTGTGCTCTCTACCCGTTTCCGTGGTGAATTTGTCAAATTCATGAATGAAACTCATAATTATTACGTTTAAACTAGCATATGCAGTGATAACCCAAATTTATTTGAACCCTATCTCCCATAGAGACCGATGGATTAATTACAAAGATTAACTCCTCTTTGTTACTTATGTGGCGTATGGTCCGTATATACCATTGAACTCTATAGAGTTCAATGGTATATACACATTTGGTAACTGAAAGTTACCAGAGCGGTTACTCTGGTGACAGATATTGAACCGAATTGTCTGGAATTCGACATATACGGACCGTTAGAGAGTCATAGAGTGTCAAGTGTCAAGTGTCGAGTGTCAAGTGTCGTGTGTCAAGTGTCAAGTGTCGTGTGTCAAGTGTCGAGTGTCGAGTGTCAAGTGTCGAGTGTCGAGTGTCAAGTGTCGAGTGTCGAGTGTCGTTTGTCGAGTATCGTGTGTCAAGTGTCGAGTGTCGTGTGTCAAGTGTCGAGTGTCGTGTGTCAAGTGTCGAGTGTCAAGTGTCGAGTGTCAAGTGTCGAGTGTCAAGTGTCGAGTGTCGTGTGTCAAGTGTCGAGTGTCGAGTGTCGTTTGTCGAGTATCGTGTGTCAAGTGTCGAGTGTCGTGTGTCGAGTGTCAAGTGTCGAGTGTCGTGTGTCAAGTGTCGAGTGTCGTGTGTCCAGTGTCGAGTGTCGTTTGTCGAGTGTGTGTGTGTGTGTGTGTGTGTGTGTGTGTGTGTGTGTGTGTGTGTGTGTGTGTGTGTGTGTGTGTGTGTGTGTGTGTGTGTGTGTGTGTGTGTGTGTGTGTGTGTGTGTGTGTGTGTGGGGGGGTGTGTGTGTGTGTGTGCGTGTTTCGTGTGACGAGTGTCAAGTGTCGAGTGTCGTGTTTCGAGTGTCGTGTGTCGAGTGTCAAGTGTCAAGTGTCGAGTGTCGTGTGTCAAGTGTCGAGTGTCGAGTGTCAAGTGTCGAGTGTCAAGTGTCGAGTGTCGTGTGTCAAGTGTCGAGTGTCGTGTGTCAAGTGTCGAGTGCCGAGTGTCAAGTGTCGAGTGTCAAGTGTCAAGTGTCAAGTGTCGAGTGTCAAGTGTCAAGTGTCGAGTGTCAAGTGTCGAGTGTCGTGTGTCGAGTGTCGTGTGTCGAGTGTCGTGTCATGACATATATATATATATATATATATATAGTTCCCATAGAGTTCAATGTACGGACCACAGCCGTGTACAATACTTCAATCAACAATTCTGTTATTCATGCATTGAACTCAATTTGGCGTTAAATTTTCGCAATAAATAAATAATAATAAAAACTACAGATCATATACACATTCACTCGTAGGTAGAGCTATCCACTGTTATCTGTGGATCTCAGAGATATTCTATTCAAAATTAGGAACATCAACAGGAGAAAAATCCCAAAACAATATCGTAGAATCAGCCGTAGATAGGATTCCTCTATCTACGTAGATAGGATTCCTCTATCTACGGCTGAAGGTAATTTCGTTTTTTTCAGGGGTTGCACAGCTCATTATGAAAACTTGGCTTTATCTTCTTATCAGGGAGGAATCGGAAAAAATGGTAAAGGAAAAAAGAGTTTCTTTTGACCTCAAGAATCTACTGTTAAAATATTTGTACGAATCATAGACTCACTCTATACAAATAACTTCCTACATTACATATACTTGCAGTTTCTCAAAGCCGATCGATCGATAATATTCATTGAATCGCAAAGATTGTAGAGTTAACTCTAAAATCTTCGGTATATCCAGAGATATAGAAGAGATATCTCTGGGTATATCGCAGGCGGTTCAAGTCTGAGCACACCTGCTTTATGCGAAAGCGAGCGTTGATTGAAATATCAATCAAAGATTAATCTCTAATCTTTGGTATCAATTATCAATCAAGCACAGAACATAAACATCAATCAAGGGCGAAAGATACTTACAGAGACCAATTGTCTCCACAGAACAACCCTCTGTCAGAGACTCTCTGCCTCTGTATGCGTCGTGTTCTATGCAAAGATTTGGTTCTGTCGTTCTATGCTTTATGCTTTGACGCGTGTCCAGTCTTGTTGACAACTAGTTAAAGTTAAGAAAGTGAACTTAGAAATGAGCACGTATGTACTAAAAAGGTTGGATTTCTTCTTTCTATCTTCCTTCCGGTCGTGTCAGTTAAATTTCGAGAATTTATTAATGCCGAATGAAATGTGAATTGGTGTGCCTTTTTGACACACAAATGAAAATAATTTTTTCCTGAATATAAAATGATTTAACAGGAAAAGAATTGGGTAAGTTGTATTCATACATATTTTGAGAGCGTATAAAAGAAGTACTCTTCATAAATTACCTATATGGAAAGTGACATTTTCCTCGAAATTCCTTGTAGGTACTGAAATCGAGGTCGAATGATCATATTAGCTAAATAACTGCTGAAGTGACACACAACAATAATTTCCTGGGCATTCAATCATTTTATTTTGGAATTGTTTGTCATCTGATTCTTGTTTTTATTCATCCTTATTTTTGACAAACTTATGGTCATTTCATCTGATTGCAATTAATGGTGTGTTTATAAAGAGTATCTTGGCACTAATACCTAAGAAAGGTACCAATCTTATGGGCAGATGACATACACGTGCACGCGATCTGCGTGAATAGAACAAATAGAACTACTATTTGTTGAACGGTGAGTTTATGCAGAGTTACTTCGAACTGATACCTAAAAAAGGGACCAATCCCATGGACAGATGACAAAGACGTGCACGCGATTTGCCAATTATATTGCTCCCTTTCTTAGTTATTAGTTCTAAGTAACTCTGTATATATTTACCTTTAAGTGTAATCAGAAGAAATGTCTTCTATAAGTTTGCTGAAAGTAAGGATCAAACAAAAATAAATTTTCATTTATTTATTGTTTGCCGCTTCAACAACTAGGTCATTAGCGGAAAAATAAATTTTGTGGTAATGTTATGGGGTAATTTTAAGCTGATTATTACTTTGACTGTGTCATAGTATATTATGTATATTCACTTCTGTATTTTCATATGTCCTACCCTACAAGTCCATTCCACCCTCCTTTCACGATGCATATAACGTCAAATCGATAAATATAAATGGGGAACTAGAGACAAATCATTGAATGTAGTGAGAATTCAACATTATTTTGAATAAGTGTTAATGAGCTTTTATTGGTTCCAGGTGATTGTGATGTCGCTTGAGATGAATTTCAATAAATGCAAATATTGGAATACCATTATTTCAATGTGAATTGGTGAGTGGAAGTGCTAGTCCCTACTTCATGGCTGCACTGAATAAGTATACCAAATACATCATTCGAATTTATTCTCATTGGAAAAAAGGAATTACTACTGGGAAGAAAAGTAACTCAGAGATTTCAATGTTTTGAATACCACCATAACTAAACACAAAACTTTTCAAGATACAGCAGGACAACGATTCCTCACAAATTTTTCCTACCACTAACATTTCAATAAGAAGATTCATTTTCTAATGAAATTGAATTATATCCATTTTCATACTTGGTGCATTTGAATTATTAGTCACTTTCAGAATGATTAAATATTTTCTGATATCATGAAGACAGGGGTGAGAAATTTATGTGGGAAATGAATATAGTTCAAATGATCATGAAACACTGATTTTTCAATGTCATTCATTCTGTATTTATTCTTTCATTCCATTTATACTACATTCTTTGAGGTTATATAAATAATTTACTTAATGCATTCAGTTCTCTTCAATAAAATTATGATCTCTGTACAAATTCTACTGTACGTGTGTTTGTCACTGAACTCCTTGGGCGGATTCTGTTAGTTTGGGGATATTTTAGACAAAGATTTCACTCATGAATGAACATTACTGGAAGGATCCTCAGAATTTGTGGATAAACTCCAACTTCTCCACGAACAAATATATTCCGTTATTTCTATAAAACAGTATTTCAACCCATATCTCAACTAACAAATAACTTGTTTCTTCGTTCACATTGAAAATAAAATTCATAATCAGCAGTTGACAATAAGAAATGACCCGCGCTTCGCACCGGCGATTTCTACCCGTGCTTTCCACCTACGCATTCCACCCACGAAATCCAACCGCACTTCCCACCCACGCATTCCACCCGCGCTTTCCTCACACGCATTCTACCCGGGCTTCTTACCCACCTTTTGTACCCGCTCTTTTTACCCGAGCTCCGTACCGGCGTTTTCTACCCCGGTTATTCATTAAAAATATTCTGGAGAAATAAATTTTTCTTACTTATGCTTAGTAACCTCGCGCTCATGCTGACGGAAGAGAGTTTCTTACCAAAGAAATTTTGTATAAATGACATATTTATTTAGCCAAGACAAGTAAATATTATTCGAACAATTCAAATATTCGCTCGACCTCACTTATCTTTTCTGATTTGAAAGTTACGTTTTATTAACTCTCTATCATCTTATCTTTATACGGGCCGAAAATGAAATACATAGATATAAAAATCTCGCGAAAAGCTCTTAATACTTCTAATCAGTTGTTGAATAGCATACTTTATGCTGCTCATTCTGAATCTTATTTTAGTTACTGGTACTTAGATACACTCGGCTTCGTAAAGATCAAAAACACATTCTCACTTAAGGTAATAATAATTTTGTTGTTTTAACTTTAGACGGAGAATGATATGAAATAACTTTAAGAGAATAATAATACTTCATAGTCTAGAAATTTCTTGGACTGGTTCATATTTATCTACAAAAAGGTAAAACATTCCTTATTCTCGGATATTTAGTGAAAATGATGAGATGAAATGGTTCGTTTTCAGTGAAGAACCTTTGGATTGAAGGAATTTTTTACCCCTGTTTAGTTTTCGTGAGAGAAGCGACTAAATAATCCTTCGAATTTTACACTATGTTGAATTTCATTTCCAAATTAGAATTTGAAAATAATTTGATGGTATCCACCGGGCTCCGGACCTTTTCAATATCCAGTGATTGCCCGTTCATTAAAAGCATTTATCTCTAGTCCGCACAATTCGTTTTACTTTCTGAACTATGGTTCTTTGATTTATCAAACAGCCTCCTAAACGGCTGATTTTTTCTTCGTTATTTGAAAACATCAACGTAAACTCATCGCGGGCAACATTCGTTCTCTTTTCAGAGATTCTGTTAGGGGTATATAAACTGATGTTCTGAAGACGTTTATTAAATAAATAATAATAAAATATAACATTAAAGAGATCGAGATTTCCTTGAAAACTCTGGGACAATTTCACTCAAATTTTGTGTGTGGTACGGTTAATAGGGCCTCATTCTTTCAACATTTGTTTCCATACGACTGCTATAATAAATTGTATGATAGTTGATAGTATTCCAAAGGAAACAAGAGATAAGTGTGAAGGATTCAAATGTTTTTTCAGAAAGTATCACATGTAGCATCAGATATACAAGGGGTATTTCAGATGAAATATCAAGAAGTGGAACTTGTGGCCACTATCACTGTCACTGAATTCTCATTCCTTATTAATGATTGCCAAGTAATATGATTCAATAGAGAATAAATATGTTTCTCTGGGTTGCTGAGATACCAAGTGTTAGTCAAGCTCCAATATGTATTTAAATATTTGAATGAATACAATCGACGGAAGCCATCATTTAAGAAAATCGTTTTTAGATGGCACTTGATTTTAGTATGCAACTTCAGTAATTTTCAATGGAAAGACTAGACTTTTCCAGAAAAATATTGATGTGATAGAACTTATGCCGCTATAAATTGATTTTTTTTTTCAGATATGGGGGTGCCATGCCTTGCCCAGGTGCGAATGCTGCACTTGTCACTTATTATATTAGCGACAATATCTTTCCTGCTTTATGTTTGCTATATGACAACTTCTCAGCCATCGACTACTGTTTCACCAATGAGATTATTTGAAAATGATCTACATATCTTCAATATAAGTCTATCACAGCCAGATCTTGGTGTCAAAAACTTATCTGCACCCTTCAATAAAGTGTCATCAGAGGCACCCCCACCACGTCAAATATTAACAAAATCATCACTCAACTCATCTAATAATGAAGTCGACTTATCACGAGGAGTAGCCGCTGAGATAATCTATGAATCAGGACATATTGATGTCAACTTTCAAATATGTCCGCACCAAGGAAGTGACTTAAAATTGCTTATAGCTGTAACTTCCGCCCCATCCCATGAAAATGCGAGAACTGCTATCAGAGAAACATGGGGTAATTTCGCAATACGCAAAGACATAGCAGTAGCCTTCATGTTGGGTATTTCTTCAAATGAGACAGTCAATTCAAATATTAAAAGAGAGCAAAACTTATTTGGGGATATAATCCAGGGTAAATTCATAGATACCTATGATAACCTCACTTTGAAAACAATTTCAATGTTAGAATGGGTAGATAAATTTTGCTCTAAAGCAAATTATGTACTTAAAACTGATGATGATATGTTTATCAATATATCCCGGCTTTTGGATTTCATTCTTAAACGAACCCGCGAAACTCGTGCTATATACGGAAGATTAGCTAAGAAATGGAAACCTATAAGAAATAAAAAATCCAAGTATTATATATCACCCCAACAGTATAAACCTGCAATATTTCCCGATTTTACTACTGGTCCAGCTTATCTCTTACCAGCCACTTTGGCAAAAGAATTATATATATCTGCTTTAAATCACACTTATTTCAAATTAGAAGATGTATTCATTACTGGCATTGTTGCAAATAATATCAAGATAAAAAGAATTCATGCCCCTGAATTTTTGAATAAAAGAGTTAAATTAACGCCGTGTAATGTCCAAAAAGGCATTAGTATTCACATGATTAAAGGTATTGAACAATATGATCTCTGGAAGAAAGTACACGATACAACAGCTAAATGCAAATAACGTCTACCAATGATATCGCGTATAAACAATCAAAACTTTCAATTAAACGGCAGGTACCCACAAAAATTGCGGTTCTGAAACAATATTTTCTACTAATCGAGATTAATTTAAATACACAACATCTGCTGATATTAAATCAACAAATGGTTCTACCTAAATCGGACTAACAAAGTATCAACAGAAATCCCATCTTGTCAAGAGAAAGAGTAAATGCTGACCATGGTTCCGGTCTCATTAGGCTCCGTCAGAGCAACATATGGATAGCGACACCTGTCAGGAAACGAGGACCGACTGAATTCACTTTCCTTACTCTCGAAGTGAATTCAGTTGGTCCTCGTTACCTGTCCGATATCGCTGGGATATATTCCTTCCATTTTAGTCAAGGGGTTGTGTTGCTCAGACGAGGTCAAATGAGACGGAAACAAACCATGGTTAACATCTACTCTTCCTCGACGAGATTGGATTTCTGCTAATACTTTGAGTGATGGTGATGTGTTCGTTCAATTTAGATTGTAATGTTTGTTGATTTAAAATCAGTGGGTGTTACATATCTGAATTAATTTCGTTTTTTATTCACCTGCCTTACTCTTGAAGTTGTTTACTGTTTAGGATTATTTTGTACATTTCGGTAAAATTATTGTAAATCGTCGACCATATTCTCTTTGCAAAGATCTGAAATGTAATTTTTTTTTTACAATCAGAAAGTCGGCAGGATATGAACTGAACAAATGCTATACTGTCAGTTTTTTGAAAAAATACTCTTAGAAATATAAAAACTTGTCTAAATAGATAATATCCTCAATAGCACACTTGAATGATATTCGCTAAATGATTACTCATTATTGATCAGATCAGTATTTTCAAAATAATTTCTTTCTACTTGCAGAAGTTGACTCATGAACTACGTATTGAAAGAATGTAACGCAATCCATTTTTAGTAAATTGCCTCACTTTGGATTAATCATATTTCAAAGAAATTGGGGATTGTATGCATCACTTATGAATTATTAACTTAATCTCAAAGACAAACTGTAGAGCTGTGAATTTTGCTAATTAAAGTATTATACAATTTTGTTCATAAATTATATAATAAATTTTGTACATATTTCAGAACTTTATTTAGAAATAATCTATAAATATTCATATGGATTCAACAGTCCATACAATCATAAATACTAAATTCATTAGTATAACAAAAGGAGTAGTTATCATTAGTTATCCTCATTCTGTGGGGGAACATAAACAAACGAATGTACTTCTCCTAAAACCAATTCTGAAAAATAGACCAAATGTCACAATTCACTATTTTACTTATACAAAGTACCTATCCTGACTTGCACTCACCTCTCCATTTTTCAACAGGAAGAGTTAAATCTTCAATACTTTGATCATAAGGTGCTGATGTTGGTTCATCATTTGGATCTGCATATGATGTAAGATAAGGATGTGCAAGTGCTTGCTCTGCTGTTATTCTTTTATCACTGTCTAATTCAAGCATTAAACTCAACAAATCTACAGCCTTAGGATTAGCGCCAATAAAATATTGGTGCAAGTCTTTCTTCTCTAAAGGTGGCAGGGATTTTATATAAACTTTTGCCTACAAATCAACTGTTGAAATATATAGACAAACTCAGAGAACAATTATAATATGATAAATGCTTACACTTTCAGAAGTAATTTTATCCATGAACTCTTTACTAGGAGTTCCTAAAATCTCCATTATCAAATTCAGCTGGTGAATATCTGATTTGCCGCTGAGAAAAATAATTCTATACTTTCCATTGATTATTGAAAAAATGGTATAATTTCCAAAACACAAAATCTTTGCAAATTATATTCTTCATTAATTACTCAGGTGAATTCTCTTAACTAGTACTCCACTACTATTCAAGAATAAAATAATAGACTTATAATTACTTATATTATGTTAGATGATTGACCTCTGTTCTTGGTTTTGTTAAGCTCTAGTATGCAGGGTTTAAAAGGATACGATCAGAACCTGGAAACAATGTTCGACCAGTCAGTAGTTCTGCCATAATACATCCTACAGACCATATATCTACAGTTTGATTATAATGCATCCAGTTCAACATAATTTCTGGAGCTCTATACCACCTGGTAGCCACATAACCAGTCATTTCAGTTTCTGTTGGTCTTGCTAAGCCAAAATCTAAAATTTTCAATTCACAATCTTCATTCACTGCAATATTAGAAGGTTTCAAGTCCTAAAAGAGTATAAAATTACCAAGAGCTAGTGAATCATATCTAATATTCAAGAATACTCATGAATAAAAATTTTACCCTATGTATAATTCCTGCTGAGTGAATATATTTCAAACCTCTTAATATCTGATATACCAGAAATTGGACATGGTCATCTGTTAGTTTTTGTGTTCTTATAATATTATTCAAATCAGCACCCATCAAATGTGTAACAAGATAAATCTAAAAAAGACCTGTCACCAGTGTTTGATAAATATATATGTGTAATTATTTCAACAAATAACTTGGCAGGATAGTGATTCACTGATCACCTGTGTAAGGAATTCCTTCCACAACTCCAACTTTCGATACACACCTGACTATTGTCATGTTTTGGGTAAAAAACGTCCAACAAGCCAATAACATTTTCATGTCTCATGTGTTTTAATAGTTTTAGTTCTCTGTAAGTTCTTTTGGCATGTACAGCAGATTGAAAAGGTCGTGCTAGTTTTTTTATTGCTACCTTTTTACCAGTTTGAGTATCCAGAGCAGAACTGCAAATTTATCATTTTTTTACATAATGCATAAAACTAAGCTCAATAGTATGACAGTGCGACGAAAATAGATAGATATTTCAAATTCATACCAAACTTGTCCATAAGCGCCAGAACCTACAGCTGATAGTTTCTGATAACGTTCTGGAACTTCCCAAACTGTCTTGTTAACTTCAACTTTATGGAAATTCATTCTGAGTTTTAAATGACAAAATGAAAAACTGCCAAATAAGCAATACAATCGGTCTTTGCCTGCAAATTGATAATGTTTGAAAATTAGAAAATTTACTGTGGACACAGAACATAGATAATAGAAACAGACAACATCACAGAACACAATCTTAATGTTTCTGTGGTATCGCCCACAGAAATCCATAGACAAATAAACACTTTTTCTTTCCTTCTGTACGCCGCTGGCCGCTATCTATTGGTCATGACAGTGACACAACCGAAGGCTTTACTTCGGGCAACATTCATATTCGATCAACTAACTTCACACGTATCATATTCTTTGATCAAAGTATCCGTGATATTGTACCAGAGATATAGAATATATCTCTGTATTGTACGTGGAAATTTACCATGTTGCCAGCTGTCGGGAAATTCTGGGATACTTCAACATATCAAAATTTTTCAGAATTTTATTTATTCCTTCGAACAATAATTAAAAACTACTCTTCATAATTTTCAACCAGTCTCTGGCCATGAGTTTTCCAAATATTAATCTAATTCATACTCGATATTAGATATAGATCATTGATATACAAGAATGCTGTTTTGAAAGCCTATAACTGGATAACCGATTGAAAACAAATCGATATGAATAGCGTATTCTCGAATCAAGCTTTGTGATATCTGGTTCATCTGGAATAATATATTTCATAATGGCTGTATTCGGGTTCGAATTTCGGACAGTCCGAGAATTGTTCTAGAACTGCGCAGAACTGTTGCGCCCTAATATCGAATCCTCTGCGCAGTTCTGGAACCATTCTCGGACTGTCCGAAATTTGAACCCGAATACAGCTACTGTTCAAATCAGAAATCAGAACACATTCCTGCAGCTATTTTTAGTGGGGGTTGCATCGAACTGCGACTCTATTGGTATAATGATGATGAACACCAATCATCAAACAAATAACGTAAGGGATTATGCGCAGTGGAAATTTGTAATGAGAATTCGTTTTGTAATTGGTGGATTAGCGACTTGGCGCAGGCGTAGGAATTTAGTATCGCTACTCGATTCTTCTTTTAGATGACCACTAGGATCAGAACAAAGCAGACGCTCGCCATTGCTCGTCCTGTAGTACCGTGTCCGAATATATATTATAATATTTAAAATGGATCTCAACGTGGTTGTGCAAAGTTGCGGTTACAACACCTGCAATGAGTGTTCCCTCACGAATATCGAGTCGAGCCAAATGATCTTGGATGAAAATAGTGCGCGCAATTTTTTAATTCAACATGGAGTAATTGCGTGTCACATTTTATGTTCAAGATGTGGTTCGCGGGTTTCACCGGATTGGACAAAATGTCTCTTCAGATGCAGAAAAATGATCCGTGTGCCCAGAAGAGGATACCAGAAATGCGAGACTTCAGTAAGTGTCTTTCAAGGTACTTTTTTTGAGAGATCGCATTTAAGTTTGGTGAAAATATGTTATTTAGCCGATATATTTTTATCAAACCGAAAATCGAAAGTATCCTATGCCATGTTAAAGGTTGAGTGCAGTAGACAAACTGTTGTCGATTGGTTTTCTTTTAGCCGTGAAGTGGTGGCTGTCTATATCGTTCGAAATTCCCAATCCATTGGAGGGGTTGGGAAAATCGTCGAAATAGACGAAGCAAAACTAGGTGAGAGAAAATACAATCGTGGCCGTTCGTTAACTGGACAATGGGTTATCGGCGGGGTTGAACGGGAGGATCATGGTAAAAACAAGGTATTTCTCGTTTCTGTACCGGATCGTTCCTCCGACACATTAATTGGAGTTATTAATCGTTTTGTGAAACCTGGCACAACGATAATAACCGATTGCTGGAAGGGGTACGATGCTTTACAAACAGAGAGTTTCCGTCATTTTACCTTGAATCACTCGTTGAACTTTGTTGATCCGGATACAGAAGCTCGTACTCAGAACACTGAAAGGCTTTGGACTGAAGTTCGTAAGGTGGTCCCAGAGGCAGGCTGTAGCTCGGATCATTTGGAAGAATATCTGTACGACGTTTTGTTCCGTCTTATGGAGCCTTGCCACGGTCGGAGAAGGCACACTTTTTGGAAGGCCGCCGCAAATTTGTACTCGCCGGATCATCCATTGCGATAAGGTAATTCAAATAACTTTATTTTACCTATGCATGCTAGGATACAACTCCTGTATACTTTGGCGTCCAACTCAGATTTTGCCTATCAATTTTAATGAATTTGGAAGTTCGAATGTTGTCCTCGACAGAATGCGAGTGTTTAGTTTGTTAGATATTAATATACATAATAATAATGAACGATTTAGTTTAGTTATTCATACTCTGAATGTTGAAAATGCATATTACAATTTGGCGGAGATAATTATTTCAAGTATTCGTATTTTTTTTAAGAACAACCCAAGTTGAAATATGAGTCTTCGATTCTTCATACAATACTTTATCTAATGAAAAATCGGTGACAAAATCAGAGGTTACATGCCTAGGTATTATGAAATTGATAATCAAACGGTGACACCACTAGGAAAATATGGTAGATAGCGGCAAGTATGCGCATCTAAACTGGTTTCCAGTCCCGGATTCAGGATCTTTCACTTCAAAATCTATCATTAATTCCGATACTGGAAAACGACTATTTTACTAGGAAGTGTGGGGTTAACATATTTTCGAATTATGTACCTTTAAAATCATGGCTGTTTCATCTCGCGATTGGCAACGTGTCAAACGTTGAACCTAGTTCACTTGTTGTTGTTGTTGATCAGTTGAACGGAGGTTTGGAATTGTTTTATGCAGCCGGCCCTAAGATTTTAGGGGTTCCTGTCATTACGCTTACAGAGTTGATTCAATAACTTGATTAGAAATTAGAACCAACCGAACCCCGACGAACCGAAGATGGTATTTTTTCTGATTTTGCATGAGAGCACCCTTTCAAATTCACACACACTGTATACCTATACAGGGTGTGGCGTAATGAATAGATAATATGGATAATTTACATTCGATAGCGCATCTGTCCAGGAATACTATCCAAAAAACAGTTTGAAAAAATGCCTTCATTTGTAGTCGTGCCTGCAAAACGAGTGGGGGAGGGTGTGATATCCTTGAATTTTCGAAAATCTCCAATATCTCGAAAACCAAGGGACTTTTACTGAACATGAAATATATTTTTCTGAACCGCCATAAGGTCCTCTACCCGCAGGCACCATATTATCCATTCATTACGCCACACTCTGTATATTCCATGGAATTTAATTAATTCCATTAAAACACAATGGCGGATCGGCCTGTACGCTTAAGCGTAGGGCCCCGAGGTCCACAGGGGTCCCCGATCGTATAAACATTTCTTCAGAAAGAAAACTTGTCCTGCTAGTGAAAATGAAAAAATATTTGCCTCACAATCACACGAAATGCAACCAGACCTAGACTACCTAGAGCAAAATACAGCTGTCAGTAAAAAATAACATCAAATCAAAGGTTTCGCATACTCTCTCTAAGTATTCGTACCCGCCTACAATAAATTCCCCCAACGGTGGCAATAAATTTTTCGGCATCCCTTTGAATTCTAGTCTAGGTACACGAACAGCCCTCTTAAACACTGTGGTACAGGGCTGTGGTACATGCCACCGTCGTGCAGAAACGGTTTAGGCTTTAGAGAGGGGTGCAAGGTGCAAGACACTTGCCTTGCATTATTTAGTCCCAAATATTGGTCGCATTTTCAATGAATAACTTCAATATAAGGAAGATTCGAATAGTGTTGATGGCGATGAACCAGTTAATTATTCTTCGTTCTACATATTTGAATTTTATAGAAGACATTTTTGTGGAAAAATCACAAGATCCTATATGCTATTTTCGAGATAATTGAGGCTTTCCAGACTTAAAACTCACTATGTATAATAAAAAATAAATACATATAGAATAGTTATGACGGAAAACAGATTGCAGTTCTTAGGAATACTCTCGATTGAAAATGAAGAAGCTATTGCTGCAATAAAAGAATATGCGGACATGAAAATGAAAAAAAAGAGTTTTCTTAATTAGTTTTTCGGAATTTCATATTACATTTCATTTTTATCATCCCTTATTTTTTATGTAAATGTTAGTTCTTTTTTTTAAATATTATAAGTACATAAATCAATTTCGAATTTTATCTTGTACCTGATTTATTCTTGTGCAGTTGTTCACTTTTTTCAATTTTTGATTCATTCGTTATATTTCATTTGATTTAACTGATAATTTATCAATAAAATTTGTGCTTGTTTTGAAAAAACCGAAATCTCATTGAAAAAATGTTTTGCAAAAAATTCAAAAAGTTTAGGGGGAGGGGCGCATGTTTTCAAGCGTAGTGCCTTGGAAATTGTAAAACAAATTATTGATTCGCCTGGTAAAATTTATTTTTCATCAGATAATTTTTATTGGCATATTCGGTAATACGCAACCATCACATCTTGGCTTAAAAAAATGTCAAATAATCCGAATATAGAAAGATATACGTATCGATCCAATCAGACATAATTATTTTTTTTTATTTAGAGTTTTGCTCCTCCTACACAAAACTAAATAATTAGGTTGGGTTCTTTATTGAACTGTTTAATTTTTGATGCGATGTTATATATTTTTTAAAACTGTTCAATTCTCATTTAGGTGACGAATAGACGGGATATGGATATAATATGGAACTCGATTCGAAGCAATGAATGTGAAAAGGGTTTTTACAATTTACTCAAACTAATAAATGTTCTTTTAACGACAAAGAATAATAATTTCATATTTTGTGCACATGTGAAACTTGTTTTAACCTTCAAGAAAAGTCGTAAAAAAATCAGCATCGCCATTAAAAAAATACCGATGACGTCATATCTTAAATTTTGTACACGCTGTAGTAGATTCTCTTATATCGGAAAAAAATAATAATCGACCTGCGCAAGCAAATTCAGAAGAAAAAAAACTGTCTTCGATTTACTCAATACATTCTGAGTTAAAGACTCGCACTGTATGTAAGTCCACTATTGTAAATTAATCGAATCACTGATTATACAGTTCATCCAGTAAAGGGAAATTATGAATTTGAATAATAACAACCGCAAGTATAATTCAACGCAGATTCCAAGACCAATTTCATTTGGTAGCGCCTTGAGGCAGTACGTGTATTGTGTTCGAGGTACGAGGTAGCAGGTGGGGTTAGTATTCCAAAGACAAAATTCATTGATCTGATTTGGATTTATTTCGGAATACGTACTGCTATGGCCTGTACATTGAATCACCAGCACTCGGCAAGTAAGTACATGGTCTTAATTAAATATCTGCAAATGTAAAAAGTATAATCATATCATACATTTTTTAATGAAACCATTTTTACCTAGTTTTATTCGTTTTCAATCGTGAATGAAGCAATTCAATATTTTTCGTGTATTGTTCTGCTTGATTACAATTTGACATTGATCCCCGACCCAAAATAAGGTGTAGGAATTGAATGCCTTGAATAAAAGCCAAAGGTCGGTATCGCGTAGAAATTGAATTCGTATTTAATAAAAACGTTTGAATTTTATATTCAAAAGTATCCTACCCAATGTTCCGTCAATAATCCGGCCTTATAATGAGAGATTGATCATCTAGATATCTGGAAATTGGAAACCTGTCCTCCAATTATCTGCGGGAACCCTTACGTAGTAGTACCATCATTGATAATGACAATAATTCTAAAATTGTATAGGAAGTATTTAATGAAAATGTTAAATTGGTGTGACTGATAGATACTTGATGAAAATCCATAATTAAACTAAAAACTGACTTACCTGACTCTTAGGTAATAAGGTGTGAACCCTCACCATCGTTAATGGTTAAATAGCATTATCCTAATGAAAATCACTTCACTTCATATAATGATGTTTTGGTACAGGGTATTGAATCAAAAAAATACAATATATATAGTATACGAGGAATGACTATGAATTTTTGATTCAATACCCTACAGCATTACATTGTAGAAGGGAATAAATATCCAAAACCGAATAAAAACGAAAGAAATAATCGACAATAAATTTGTAGTTTTGGAGAAACTACAGCCGCCGCTACAGAAACTTAAATCCGACAGATGATCCTATTGCATAAATGAATGATAGATAATATGTTATTATAAGAAAAAATGGGATACCTAAGCAGTAGTAAGTGCTTACGTTATGCCCTTTCGTTCAAATTCATAACCATAGCAGTCACCCATCCTGGTATTTGAAGTCACCTATCGTTGCTTGGGTCCCCCGTTGAGGAAAGAAAATTCGCCCTACGAAGCGGACACATCTCACATATAGTAAACTATAAGAGAGAAAAAAATATTAGCTACAATTTTGTACATCTCAAGTTTTACATGTCAGGTCCCTGATGCGATAAGTCTAAAGGCCGGTATACACTACTCGTGCTCGTGTATCTCAGGTGGTTTGCGAGTAATGTGGACGATAGCTCGAACCGAGAGATAAGCGAGCGAGCCTGACGAACCTATACTATTATATGGCTTGAGTGGCTCCGCTTGTTGTCGGTAAATCAAAGGAAAGGATCGCTATGCTCCTCAAGCCGCTCGAGTCACCTGGAGGACAACAAGCCTGCAAATGAAGCGGATCCTCGCGAGTCGAAGCTTGACAAGCAACTGAGATGAAATAATGTGAATCAAAGATTATAGAGTCAGGCCTAACTCTATAATCTTTGGATAGAACGAACACGGCCGCGAGTCAACCATAAATATCAGTAATCTGTACAGCCTACTAGACAAGCCCAAGACAGGTGAGCACGAATAGTGTGAACCGGTCTTAACTCTCGAGTATAAACCATCATCATCAGTTTAAACGTTGTAAATCTATAAAATTGATTTAAAACAATGTTCTTTTTAAAGAGGTCATTTGACTAGAAACAGATTGATGAATATACAAATGATTTTCACAAGTGGTGGAAAACGCCCCATTACCCGAATGCGAGGCCTGCCTTATTGCACAGAGCCAAAGTAATTTATTACTATCTCAGAATTTTTCTTTTTTTTTTTAAGTGAAAGCAGAAAGTCAACAAGATATGCAGAAAGCTGTTGATTTTGTTTCAAATAGACTCGTTGATAATCTCTTATGCTATTTTATCGGGATCATGTTCAGTTCCATAACACAGTTTGGAAATTGTTTCACAGAGACCTCCTTTCTCTATGCTGTTTCAGGACGATCATTCAGCGATAAATCACAACATGAATTTTAGTGATCCTACTCTACTCATTGACTACACCAGAATAACCTTGAGTGTTGATATTGAAAAGTAATGAAAGTCATTATACCTCTCCCAAATCTGTTAGATTGTTATTTTAGAGAACATTTTTGAAAGAAGCGGTTGTCTTCGTTGTTCACCACATATAACAGAGTTGTTCACTGTGCTACTTTTTAGTCGACTATAGTTATCTTGCTGTTGAAGAAATATTTTAATCATGCCTTTGAAAAGAAGTCCAAAAAATATTGAAAAAGGTAACAAATCTGTGTGATTATTTTGAATGAATTTCGAAGTTTTACCATTAATACCATAAAGCACTAAATTAGGATATCCGATTTTAGTTGCACTTCCATGTTATGTTACATAAAAATCGAATACTCTAAAGAAATTTTACCTTGATGAAAATGTAGTTTCTTGAGTAGAGTACCTATTACCAAATTTTGATGAATCATTCATTGTTTCCAAGTTAGCAGCACCACAACATGAAATTGTTTTATTCGCAGAATGCACCAGTATAGAAAAATGCCTTGCTTTATACAGAGATTCACTTAGTTCAAAGGACATGGACCATGATGGTACTCATTTTGACCAAAAGATACCTCACGTATTTGTAATCCTTGGAGCTTCTGTAGGTAAGAACAACTGAAAATGTATAGAAATGACGAGAGTTAATATTCATAGGGAGATCTAGCCAGGAAAAAAATTTACCCTACTTTATGGTGGTTATACAGAGATAACCTTCTACCAACAAATACCGTTTTTTATGGATATGCAAGAAGTAAAACCACAATTGAAGATATTCAGATGAAATGTCTACAGTATATGAAAGTGAGTATTCTTGCACACATCAAGAATTTAATTGAGTATAGGTTTTTATAGCTTGCGGCTAGTGAGAAAGAGAAGTATGAAGCATTTTGGAAAGTTAACCATTATGTTGCTGGATCCTATGATTCTAGAGTGGATTTTGAAAAACTCAATCAACAGTTATACAATCATGAAAAACATTCCTCTGCAAATAGAATTTTTTATTTAGCCCTGCCACCAAGCGTGTTTGAATCCTGTACAATACATATAAGAAATGCCTGCATGGCTTTGAAGTCAGTGTGATTATAAGAACAGTCTGATATCATTACTAAGACCTCTTGAATATTTTTAGGGGATGGACTAGAATAATAATCGAAAAACCATTTGGAAAAGATTCAGCATCCTCAAAAAAGTTATCTGATCATCTTGCTTCTTTATTCACTGAACAACAAGTTTATAGAATTGATCATTATCTTGGAAAAGAGATGGTTCAAAACTTGATGACTTTAAGGTGCAAATTCAAATATCACCTTTGTACTTGCAGCTTTTTCACACATTCATTTTTAGATTCGGAAATAGGATATTCAATCCGTGCTGGAATAGGGATAATATAGCTTCTGTTCAAATAAGTTTCAAGGAACCATTTGGTACCCAAGGAAGAGGAGGATACTTCGATGAGTTTGGAATAATTAGAGATATAATGCAGAATCATCTTCTGCAAATTCTCACTTTAGTTGCTATGGAAAAACCTACATCTTGTTTACCTGATGATATAAGGAATGAAAAAGTAAAGGTTTTGCGGAGTATACCAGAAATAGTGTTAAAAGATGTGGTCTTGGGTCAATATATAGGAAATGAAGAAGGAGAGGGTATGAATGTATTTATAATTCAGATTTGTATAGGCATTATTTCAATGTTCAATCTTGTTTTTCCTTCAGTCATCCTAACACACTTATGCTACATCTACATTAACTTAATGATTCCATGAATATATCATTTCAAGGAGATGCCAAACTATCATATTTGGATGATCCCACTGTTCCACCAGGCTCAAATACACCAACTTATGCAATGGCTGTATTGAAGATAAATAATGAACGTTGGGATGGTGTACCATTCATTCTTAAATGTGGCAAAGCATTGAATGAACGCAAAGCTGAAGTCAGAATACAATTCAGGGATGTACCTGGAGATATATTCAGTGGAAAACCTAAAAGGAATGAATTGGTAATCAGAGTACAACCTGGAGAAGCTCTTTATGTTAAAATGATGGTTAAAACTCCTGGAATGGCGTTCGATATGGAAGAAACCGAGTTGGATTTAACATATAGCAGTAGATACGAGGTAAATATTATATGTACTTGAACGTTAATCCATTGATCGAATTTTTATAAATATCCAGAATGTGAAACTACCTGACGCTTACGAGAGGCTGATCCTGGATGTATTTTGTGGATCTCAAATGCATTTTGTAAGATCTGATGAATTAAGTGAAGCTTGGAGAATCTTTACTCCTCTTCTTCATGAAATTCAGCAGGAACACGTTGTTCCAGTTCCCTACAAGTGAGTGAGAAGTATAACTCAACAAATGATTTGTATCTGTTATTCAAATACATTTTATTGTTTCAGATATGGAAGTAGAGGACCAAAAGAAGCAGATGAATTACTATTAAATAATAATTACAAGTTCACAGGATCTTATAAGTGGATCAATAAAAAGTAATAAGCAAGGACAAAAAAAAGATGATTGTACTTAAAATTTTTCATTCAAAGGGAATTGTATGTTATTCACTATGAAAAAGAAACATTTATTGCATTACAAATGAACTGTTTTTATGTTGTGGAATATATATTATTTTTTACTTTCTCTCCTGAACAATTAAAAGTTGGGAAGATATGGGAAACTTTTTCTACTAGCATCGATGATAAATTGAAGTGCCTTGTCGTTAAATCATGAAAACCAATTTTCAATTTATATAGCATTAATATAAATGGATTTGTTTCTTAATGGATTCGAAGTAGAGAAATGTTTACAGATCAGCATTCCGTTGACATATCATAATAATAATATGATTGCGAATTCTAATTCATTCCTCAAGTTGATAACTTTTATTTGAGGTTCACTCTAAAAGATGTGACTAATCGAAGTTATCAATTTTTTATATCAATATTGAGGCAATGTTTTCGGTGTTTTCTGGGGGAAATAGCGGCCTCTGATAACTATTGCCATTGAATAATCAATTCAGATTTTTACCTAAGATGCAAGTGGACTTCCAGTCCTGCAGGCAAAATCAGTTAATCCAAATCGTTCAGTCCATCCAACTCCATACTGTAAACTCAATAATGAACTTCTGTTCTATAGAATCAAGACGAGACATTACTGCGTTAAATATTTTCGTAATAAAGCTTCGGTAGTACCCAATTTTGCAAAACCGTTCTGTTCCAAATATTCTTTTTTGGTACTTACTTTCTTTACCTCCAATAATTTTGTACACTCGTTTTACTGTCATCCCTAAAAAATAATTAAATCACAGCGTAATGACGATCAGAAGAAAATCAATAACGTGAGAAGTTTTTTGTCGCAGATATGAAGAATCTGTTCTTGAAGGGTTATTCACTCTGAGGAAAACACTAAAAAAAACTAAAAATGATTTTGAAGAAAATTTCCCTAGGAATAATTCTAAAAATACAATTTCTCCAGGATTCAATCGACATAACGTTGCTTCACGAAAGTATTGTTCATACGACATATATCACGATTATAATCAGTGTTGGGTGAAAAACTGAAGACTCGCACTGAGGTTTAAAACTTGCTTCTGGGAGATAAATTCCTAAGCAACCAACATCTCCGAGGACAATACCTACTAAAGAATTTAACGTGAGGAATGGATAACAATTGGTAATTATTTAACTATACAAAGGTAATGAAATTCATCAAAATTTCGAGAACACATTATAGGGTTGATGACGGGGTTGGGACTATAGGTGAAAAGTAAAACACTAAACGAGCCTCAATAAAATCTGAAATCAAGACTAAACTTCAGCGAAATATCCGTTTTACTTGCCACCTTATTCCTCGACCATGTTATCAACTTGGTAATATTTGTAAGTAGGATGTGAAAATCACAATATTGGAAAAAATATTTATTTCAACAAAAATAAAATGATCACAATGAGGTATGTTCAATAATACTAATAAAATGAGACCATTAAAATATAGAAGCTAAATTTTAAAAAGAACTGGACCACAAACTACCTGAAAAATTAAACACCTTTGGGTCTCCATGTACTGAAATAATTTGTATGTGACATTCGCAGTTCAAATATTGCTTAAATATCAAATCTTCCTAAATAATGGAATATACTATCTAATTGGTCTCATTTCTTTGTGGAAATGGATAAATAGTGATAAAACTATATACCTTATAAGAGGAACTTTTAAAGATTAAAAAAAAAATCTATGTATATACATATATACAAGGAAAATTGTACATGAAGGACTCGATAATTGTTTCATTTATTGTAAAAATGATAACCCAAAAATTAATTTTCAACTAAGACCTTCCGAAATTATTTACATCATTGAAAAATCAAAATGCTTTACATTTGAAACAGTACACTTTGCTTCATTTTTCCACTTGGCTATCCTGATAATACTTTATGAAGGCATATCAATAAGTTTGTTTCCTGAACTTACTGTTATTACAGGTGCTTTACTAGTTAATAAATTAAATAACTTAGAAATAAAAAGAAAAAAACCTCACACAGAGACAACTTGTGATTCATGGATCTCAATTTTAGATCGATCATGATTTGTAGGTATGGAATAATGGAGAAGTGGAGTATGAGTTTCTCTAATAGAATACATAGGTCTTTCAACTATCAGATCAAACTCTTCTGCTGCTAAATCGTCACTACTTCTCTTTGCAGAATCGCCGGTTCCACTATCCTTATCTGAATTGTCATCAGTATAAAGTTTTGGTAGAGAAAAGGCACCAGAAGATTCAGGGCTTCGTGGTGAGGCTATATGTTTTCGGGTCTGATAAATGATCACAACCCACACTAGGGAAGTTACAACAGCACAACACACAACTGCTATTATTATTATGCCCCACATATCTCTTGAACTTAAGAAGCTAGGCTTGACTGTGAGCCGACTGAATGCTGTTCTTTGTCCTAAAGTATTATTCAAGTGACATTGGTAGTCACCTGAATCGTTCTGTGTAGTGTCAACAATGATCAGAAGTTGATCTTCAGCTGTGAAGAAATGTCGTTCAGTCCTAATGATAGGTTGACCATTCTTTAACCAACGTATAGTGGGTTTAGGAGCACCAGCTGCTTTGCATTTGAAAACAACAGATTCACCTGCATTGATTTCCATATTTTCCATTGCATTCACAAATGATGGTTCCTGTTCTACATTCAAGGTAGCATTTGCTATTATTGTACCTGCTGCATTCTGAGCAGTACAGCTGTATATTCCCATGTCTGCCAATTTTACATCTGTTATGAAAAACACATCATCTGTAGGCATCATGAACATTCGTCTTTCACTAGCAGCCGGGAAGTTGTTACCACTATCCTTATGCCAAGCTATTTCTGGTTGAGGTTCACCTTGTGCGGAACATTCCAACTTTGCTGTTTCACCTGCTTTCACCGTTATATTCGAGGGAATTTTTAGGAAAGTGGGAAATATCATAACCGAAATGGTCGCTTTTTGAGAGTAGGCTGTTCCAAATTGGTTAGAAACTATGCACTGATATTTACCAGCATCAGAGTTCTGTACTAGAGTTATATTCAACACAGAATCTACATCTAATTCTTTTTGAGAGGAAGAGCTAATTATAAAATTATGGAACATACTATCATCTAACTCATTGTTGTCTTTTTTCCAGCTAAATGTCATATTAGCACCAGAGCTTGATCTTGCAGTACAATGCAAACTAACATTTTCTCCCTTGAGTGCCATGATGTCTGTATCTAAATTTTTTAAAAGCTTAGGCTTAGGTAGTTCATTACTTGATAGTTCATTAGCTTTTATTTCTTGTAGATTCTTTCCTTTCAATTCTGGTGGAAAGCCACATACTGTGTTAATATTGTATTTGCGATTTTTGATCCAATTGTGGAACCACCTTATATTAGAATCACATAAAAGAGATGTTGTATTGAGATGTAATTCCTAAAATTAGTATTCTATTAGTCATATTCTTGAATTCATTTTCATAATAATGAACAAAGCCATAGCAACAGTGAATGTATTTGAATAGAGAGATATTGTTATTTCATAGATTTTTTTTTTATTCAAGTGTTTATATGAACCATTAAACTAATATATAGACAGGCCCTAAGAGAGAGAATTGAGCCATACAGGGAGAAAGATAGGATGGATAAATAGTTTTGGCACTATCATTTTCAGATCATTATGAAAAACTATTACACCGATGCCTTACTATGCAGACTCTCTAGTGCAAAAATCAGAAGGTGATTTCAGGTTTCCTGAAAGGTCAATGAAGGTTGCAAATATGATATAAAAGAAAATTCTATTTTTTGTTTGTGAAACACCTTTACGTTGCCACAATGTTACTCAAGAAACTTTTACATAAATTTATCTGAATCAAAAAGTTTGAATTGTTGTGTGAAGTACAGTTCTCGTTTTTTTCCTCTTTAATATATGAATCAAAGCAACCCAAGGGCCAGTCCATCTTATTAGTCTTTGATTCAATATGCCAAATTTGTGTAAAACCTACATAACTGAAGTCAGGGAGATGTTAACCAATTATGTTAAAATATAACATTCAAAGCACTTACCATTAAATGAGGTATTTCAGCAAATGCATTTTCCTGTATAGATGTTATATTATTATTAGTGAGGTCTAACAATATTAAAGAATAGAGTCCACTGAATGCATTCTTATTGACTGATTTGATCTCATTATTTGCTAAATGAAATTTTGTTAATTTTGTTAGATTATGAAAAATACCATTAGCATCTTCAATAGCTGTTGATAATTTGTTTCCATTCAGATATCTGAAAGGAAGAAAAATATTAAGTAATGTTGAATATATGTATAATGAGCTACACAATACTCACAGTGTCTTGAGATTTATCAATGAATTGAAAGCATTTTCATCAATGAACATCAACTTATTATTATTCAGATTCAGCTTCTGCACGACTCTCAAATGCCTGAAAGTATCTGACTGGACAGATTCCAGGAAATTATAGGAAAGATCTCTAAAATATAAAATACATTATTTCTGGATCACATAACAACCTTACATCATAAAAAGTCAGGAATAACTAGCTGGGAAGACTGACGGAATTATTCAACATCAATGTAATTGTAAAATATAAGAATTCGATTAATTCAATGATTTGGCAGGAAGATTTAGAAATGAGTACATACAGATTCACCAAGCCAGAACAGAATTCCCAAGCATCTACATTGATTTTGTTCAAATTGTTGTGGCTCAACGAGAGTTCTTTTAAATTATGTAAACCATAAAGCCATTCCTTGGATATGGAAGAAATTTTATTGTGATCCAAAAAGCTGAAATTTATTTTGGGTATATTTGTGAACAGAATACTTTTTATCACATGAAAAACTTACAGCTTGTAAAGATGTTCCAATCCAAAGAAAGCTCCATCAGGTAGATGATGTATTTCATTCTTTTTCAATTTCAAAGTATCGAGGCATTTCAAAGACTTGAAAGTTAAGCCTTTTATTGTAGTAAGCTTGTTCCGGTTAAGTTCTCTGTAAATTTTTAATAATTAATCTATCCTTAGTTCATAAAGAATCTACCTACAATATCTTAAGATGTCGCTGGTGCACAAAAACATCCTTTGGTATGACTTCAATTTCATTCTTATTAAGTTTCAACTCCTGTATTTCTGTAAGTTTTTCCCAAACTGCAGCATTCAAATCTTTAATATGATTACTATTCAAATACCTGAGGGAACAAAATTTCAAGAATACTATTTATTTAGAGAACCAGCGATTACTTACAGCTGCTTTGACCACTCAGGCAAATTGGGTGGTATGCTTCTTAAATTCTTGGTGGTACAATCAACGTGACCTCCAAGACATGAACAAACCTCAGAACAAACGTTACATTTCACTGTTATTAAAAAACTGATACAACAGATGAAAGTAAAGTAAACACCCACCATCTTGGATATACCTCTAAGAAAATTGACAATTTTCGTGGTTTCGAATCATTTTAATGTCTTCATTAAAATATTAACTCAGAAAAGGATAAAACGTAGTCTTATAGGTATCCAGATAAACATTTATTAGTTTTAAAATAAAATTTTGAGTTCCTAATGACTGTTTTTTTCACATACAAAATACGCAGTCATAGAACTTGTAATGACAGATCACAGATCTCTCCCTTTCACCATAGAGAAAGAAGTCACAGAACACTAATACACTATGTTGTCCACAGAACACTGTGTTGTCTCTGATATATATAGTGAACTCTAAAAAAAATCTATATATCAAGCTCTGATAACTACCGTTAATAATAATAATGGTTTTGGAAGTCTCTTTACAACGGTGTATGAAAAACGTAATTTTGACGAACCGTTTTCGCCAAAAATCAATTTTTATCTCAAACCACCTTGAATATTTTGGTTATTTTTACAATGGAGGAATTTTGAGAGACCACCTAATTGGACCTCCGTTCATTCCTGCTTATTTAAATGGCGAAATTTATCTTGAAAATGCGATTGATCTGTTGATAACAGAAAAATGAAAAATTAGAAGACGATCCTCCTCGTTGTAAGGGAGGCTTCCATGACCTTTCAAATGAAGTATCACTCAACCCTTCTCCCCTAATCAATTTTGAGGAATTGATGCCCCCCTTCTTAGGGGGTTGCTCGTTCAAGCCTTAAATATACGTCAAAATATGTCCCCCAAACGAAATCATTCATCGTGTTTCGGGAAATTTTTTCAATCACTATGAGATAAGAAATATACGGGGTGGCTCGTCTGAGATGGAACACTCTGTATAATAGTAATGATTCTTATCCTCGTGAATCTCTTTAGGAATAATAATCAATAATAACATCAATAATATGAGAATGGATTCGATGATGGTCGCCCTCAATATCCGATCATGATGTTAATATACCTGATATTTTATAGTTTCGACCAATTATAGTTCTCAAAATATTGCGTTTACAAGAATTATTGCAAATTTAGCAATGAAATGTGGTCGTCGTTAGATGTGTGATTGGCATCGTTCATCTACGCACGTGTAGTACCAATCCAACTGGTTTTTACACAAACTCAGGATATAATCCTGGTTGACTTCGTTATGGTGTCTTCCATGCAGAGATTTGCCGATCGATTGATACATTTTGCAACAAATAGAAAAATGATTTCCTGTTTGAATGAAAACCGATCCTGTAGGTATTTAAATAAATATTTCATTGAATGCAATATGGATTTTCATTTGATTCATTTACACAAAATTTTGTGGTTTCTCATTGGAAAAACTTATTATTCCGAAAATTGTCCTCTTTTGAAGCTCTTATATTTTCTGATCAACGCAGGTATGGGCCTCATGAAACGCTTCAACTAAAAATTATACAGTTATATATGGAGCAGCAGATATATTCTGGTTATTCAATTTCGTTCCAATGGGAATTAAGCGACCGCGTTACTTTTGCGTCACCCCTAAACCCACATCCCATTTCGATTTTGCCCAGGCGTCTGGATTTCAACAGATGGAACGACGGCTAGCGTCGAATGTTCCCGATCTCAGTCATGGCGCTTCCAGGAACGTGAAATAATCACTGTGGATATCGAAGCTGGTGCTTAAAATTTGTGAAATGTACCTTTCAATTTAAGATATTTGTCGATGTTCTGTTTTGAGTTGGATTATTGCGGATTGTAGGAGGTAAGTTTACATACGTAAAGCTGGGGCAACGAAAAATTGAGACCGTATCTTTATTTTGGATATATTATATGTCTTATAAACCTTTATTTAATAATATCTGATACACGTCATATATGTCTGTGAGTGCTCAATTTCGTAACTTGTGTTAGCGTAAAATACCTAGCACAACATATTAACTTTTGTTATAATTACACTGAAAAACTGTAGGTAGGTACCTATATTCGATTCTAGAAAAATGTTCGGAAGCAAATTCAGATCCTGGATGGAAGCTGTGAGGCCTAGGAAGAAACAACATAGGAAAGACAAACAGATTAAATTGAAAAATAATATTGATGCAACGTCTCCCAAATTATCATTCGCAAAAAAATTGGATGCGGGGAAATCACCAAAAAATAAGAAAGTAAGTATATTTCAAACATTAATAGTTTCTCTTATTTAACACCGAATCTTTCGAAAGTATACTTGTAAGGTAAAAGCTCTAAAACTTTTTCATAAAAACCGTAATCGTTTTTATTGCCAAGAAACATTATAACAAGCCTACCTAAACATATCAAATCTGAAATCAGTAGATTTAGTAGATTTTTCAATAAGAAATATGTACCTATGAATATAATTATATTTAAAAGACCTGGCATATAAATCTAGCCAATCCTGAATTGTCATCCCATTTTCCAATTGAATTGTTTTTAGGAGTGCATTGTTACCTTTGGACAGAGACAGGCAGAGAGGTTGTCTCTGCCTTTGGATGAATATTTGATGAGATTATTTCAGAAATTGTAAGAAATTACAGGGTGCTGGAATGAGACCTTGCGATTTCATTAAAATCGTATCAAAAAATCAAAACGGCAACACATTTCCAGTAGCGAATCCAGGAAGTGGCACAAGGGGCATGTGCCTCCCCAAGGCCAAAACTCCTTCCTCGCTTGCACTAAATTTTCACATAATTTTCAAAGACGAAATAAATCAAAACGCCAGTGGATTACGAATAGTCCGCCCTAAGTCAAATCTGAGATCCTTTTCCGAATACGACTATTTAGTTTAAAATTTTCTTGTTATTATATATTTCTATAAGGTACAGGTAACCGTCTTTTCCACTATATCTTGAGAATAAAAAAATCGTAAGGATGTCTGAGCATCAACAAAAGATTCAAAATCAGCAATCTGCAATTTGTAGAACAAGAAATGAATTTTCACCAGATTGAAAATAATAACAAGAGAATCTTTCAAATATGACCCTCATTTCAGGAAATAAAAAAAGTTGAAAGTGGAACCTCAACGAACGACCCCCTTCGTTCTGAGCCGACAAGTAGTAGATATTCAGTAGCAACTTTATCATCACCGGAATCGGCCTATTCGACGGGCTATTCAACAGATGGTACTTCACCCGGAGCACCACCTGACTACTATGCTGAGGTTAAAATAATATTGGAACCAAAACCTCCAATACGTCAATGTGATAACAATCCCTCCATACACCAAACTATCCACAAAATAGCATCACCTCTTCTAGAAAATAATCGACCTATTTTGAACAAGGTAAATCAAAGAACCAACTTGTGGGGAGCATATTTTAAGTTGTCTGCATGCATAGTCTCATTAAATTTATTGACGAATTTGTGCAATACCAGGCTGTTGATGTTGCTTCACCAAGGCAAAGGAATAGAATTAGGACAAACCCATGGCTTCCAAGATGCACATCAACATCTGGTAGACAAATTCAAAATTCGTACTCTACAGGACTTCCTGAGAATGGACTACTCACGCTCTCGTAAGTGTATAGAAACTATATCTACCACTTAATGCTTAGTTGTGAATGAAAAAATCGATGATTTGTATTTGAGTAGGTATTCATCTATTCATTCAAATAAAATAGCGCCCCTTTGCAGAAATCAATGCGTAGCTGCAGGTCCATGTTCTAGAGGGAAATCGCCCCTATCTTCTACTTGCTCTTCGTTAAGCGGGGGTGAAACATATTGGGAAGGTAGCGAAGATGACTGCACCCTTAATGAGATGATGGGAAAATATGACGAGAGCTACGTGTATGAAAAAGAGACGGACATTCTGAGTGACAGTGAGCCTACAGACCTTGATACAGATATAGATACAGGTCAAGATGGTGGAGATGAATTAGAACCCCAGGAAGGCGATATGTTTTACATTGATGAGGGACCACTGACAGAAATGAACACATGTGAAAGCAAGAACACTGGGCACTGCTCTTACTTCAATTTTCAAGAGAAAAGAAAGGCTTCCCGAAGAAAAACAACAAGAAAATCTAGACATAATAAGTTAAACTCCCACAGAAAACGTACACCACCTGTACTTATACCAGAGAAAACAACAAAATACAATAAGTGTGACGGATCCAGAAGCGTGGGGGCTACACCGTTGTTTGCCAGAAGAACTCAACCACAACCGGTTTCGAAATTGGCTCTCGATGATTCGTTGGTGAGGAGGTCCAATTCCGTTAATTTATACAGAAATCCAATAGATTCGATCGATAAAAAAGACGAAGAAGCTGAACAAAAATACGAGCAACTGATAGTAGAAGCTGAGCATATATTGAGGAATATGAAAACAGAAGGGTTGTCCCCTAGGAGACTTCCCGGTCCAGCAAATAAACGCGTAGAACTTTTGAGGAGTACAGAATGTTCTAAAACTGCTAGGGTAGTAAATGTTCCGTCCACTAATTTATCATCTGTGCGAATGTTACCTAGATGTAGCCATGCAATAAGCACCGTTCCAGGACTAAATTCTTCCAACACTTATCTTCCCAGATCACCCATTCCATTCAGAAAACATTCAGAGCGACAATCTCCACATAGGAGTCCTAAACACAAAAAAAAGTCAAGTAAAATCAGAAGGGATGTCACCTCTTCTAGTTCAGATGACGAGCGTCCAAGATTGCGAGCGCCGCCACAAAGCGAGCCAGTCAAAAGAAAAGTTTATGCAACTTTCAATAAAAATATTATAATTCATCCGAACAATTGCAGTAAGTAATAATATCTATCCATTATTTCTTCCCCCGTATCCATTCGATTTCGCCAAAATCATATTCTTCTTAAAACAGATTTATATTTATACGAATTTCTCAAAAATGATATTTTAAACCACGACACGTGTTTCGCTATCACAATAGCATTCCATTCGATGAAATTGTTTGTTGAAATAGGTATATGTACAAGTCAAAGACTCACCCTGTATATAATGCGATTGTTATACAGTGTGTCCCGGAATGAATTGATAATCCTGAAACACGATTTTTTCCAACATTCGCATTTCGGGGGGCCGCGGTAACGAATAAATAATCTATATCAGTTCTTGCTAAAATATTCTTCATGGAATACTAAAATAGATAGTGTTTTCGTTATACGAAACAAAAATTCACTATACTTGAAATTTTATCATAAAATGTGATAAATTCTTCATTTGGTGAATGTTTGATCGTTCGTTGTGAAGTGGCCAAATGTTTCAATAATATGTGCCATTTATGCAGAATCCAAAATGGTACATAACGATTCGTCATAACTTTCGAGTAAATATAGCTCTTATTATTTGAATAGGTATATAAGGGGTAAATAACATAACAAAATATTTAGAATTCGATGGATATACGCAAGTTATTTATTATTTCTTATGATGAAATTTTAAATTGCGAATTTTTGTTTAGAATAACAAAACATGTTGATACTGCATATCTATTTTTAGTATTCTATGAAGAATATTTTAGCACGAGAAAACTGATTATATTTCATTTATTTGTCACCGTGATTTCCAGATACGTAACTCGATGTTTGAAAAATCATTTCAGAATTGTCCATTCATTCTGGGACACCCTGTATATGTATATTTTATTCTATATTCTAGCCACAAATTGGCAGGTAATTCACTCTGATTATAAAGGTAAATATTTTTTACTTTCCTAAGCCCTCGACAAATTAATTTCTGTTGGGTTGAAAGATATAAAATATGAAATGAACTGTACATGAAAAATAATCTAAATTGAAGAATGTTTTGTATATATAAATGTATATAAATCTTTACAGATGCTCTGCAGCAGCGACACAGAAATAGTGCAGAAAGTTTGAGGCATCAAGTATTAATTAACACTATAGCTAATCTGAAAAAGAGTTTGGAGGATCAATCTGCTTCGTTGAAACAAGCCTACAGAAGCCCCCAACATTAACCATATTGTTTGTAAAAATACACTTTGTTCAGTTGATTAGTTTTAAAGAAATGTATAATTATATTTTTGCATATCATAATGAAAAAAAAGTTGATAAAAAAGCAAATTATTCATCTTAAGGTTCTCATAAAAAACTAAAAGTTGAAAAACTACAGTTTGATAAAAAGAATGGTATATATACGTTTACAGGGTGTCACTACGGTTTTTGAAAAAACTAGCAATATTTTATCGTTTCTCTCAATTACACCTAAAAACCGAAATGTAGGTACTGTTTTAATGAGAATGAATAGTTTTTATTGTATGTGTAGGTACCCGCCAATGACCCCAGAATTAGAGATTATCGTTTATATTTTGTTGAATTGTAACTAAATTTGTATGCAGTAGACAAAATTATGTTTCCTATTATTCTATTGATGTAGAAATATTGTTATTGTTGAAGTTTTTGGTACGTAGCAACTAGCCATTACTGTTTATGTGTGAGTAGAAATTATACTGATTCACAACAATTATTGGAAAAAAAAATAGATTCACAATTCCTGAACGTACAACACTTATATACAATAGTTTAGTAAAGTTTTTTCTTTCAGTATTTGTAAATTCCAAAAGTTGCGAGTGCGAATGATTCCATCAATGAAAAGGAGTAAAAACTAGTCTTTTCCCTCGGATAAAAAAAAAAATTTCTAGTGATATTATCACGAGATCTTGCACAAGTCTACAAACATAGACATAGAGACATGGACTGAGCAATGTCAGTATGAAATTGGCTTTTTATAGAAAGAGAGAAATGATCGTCGGGCATTTACCTGTTCACATAGAAGTGAGTGTAGACCAATCAAAATTCTAGAAAAAGACAACTGCATGCCCGATGTTCAGTTTCTCTCTTTCACTTTTTTTGTTTTTTGACGGTATTTCATGCATAGTGCTGCAGACAAATTATGGAATTCTGAACACGTGTTCGGACTTTCGGCCAGTACAGTGAGTAAGTGCAAAAATGATCAATACGTGGTATCAACAGAGGCCAGCGTCGAACCAAAGAGGAGGGTCCTCTTTGGTCGAACTGACGAGTATTCGCACAACATCTCCTTTGAGGTGTTTTGTATTAATTCTAGGTGTTGCGCCCGGATTGTTATTGTACGTGCCAAATCGGCGGCCTGTAAAAAAGTAGCTTCATGTCCCCACAAATAAAAATCTTTCGGTTTCAATTTGGCGACTACGCCACTGGTCATCTGAAACCATAGATGTATAATACTAACTTGGTCCATGTCTGAAACCAATCCACCACAGAACACTAATATACTCCAATCGTTGATTGAAGTACTTCAATACACTCTGTAATCTGTGATGAACACATATCCAACAGATCTCAAACCAAAGTTAAAATAAAAATTTGTACAGCCTCAAACAAATCAGGTTGGCCGCATTTACTGATGTTTCTTGATTCGTCACTATTTAAAATACACTTCCCTCTTCTCCCTAACATGATGAATCTAATTTTGAATATAGTGCAATATGGCAGAGGCGTAGCCGAGTTTTGTTTTAAGGGCGCTGGGAAGCTCAGTGTTTTTTGAGCTTGCTTGCTTGAAAATTATGTCTTTTTAAAATCTGTGAGGTGGTGCACCGAGAGTTCTGGAGGGTGGGAGGGGGGGGGCAACCCTGGCGCCTACCTGTCTACGCCCATGATCATATGTATATTAGTGTTCTGTGGTTTTCATCTTTAGATTTATGGCTGCGATTTATCAACTAGACTAGACGGACAATGAAAATATTTGCACGTGCCAATTAAACCAAAGATTCTTCTTTGTTTAACCCTTTCATGAAGGACTGAGAGGGGGAATTATTTCTGAATTTTACTCATAAAGCTCATTTTTTTAGTAGAAGAAGAATAATAAGTTGCAACGTTAAATCGGGTCTTCCCACAAGATGGTGACGCATCATTGAGGAGAAATATTCCAGTTGAGATCTCTTGACATTTGACAATTAGTTGATGAAAAATATAGCTATACAATAACCAAGTTCTCTTTGTTTTAGTGACAATCATGATCAAATTGAAAATTAATAACAAACAGTTATTCAGTCAGTACAAAGAAAACATAAAGTGGATGCTTTTCGAAAAGAGCTGAGTTCATAATTTCTAGTGATTGTATTCTAGTGTACAGTGATGGCTTTAGTTGGAAATGCTTTTTTTTTTCTGAAAAAATCACCGATACCACAAGCAATGATTATGAGATATGAATGAGAAATGTCCAGTGCTATTGTAGTTAGTTCAGTCAAAATGCCTATGACAAGAGCTCAACAGTTATATCCAGTATCCCATTCATATATCCAAGAAGGGGGTGCATTGCCCCCTTTGAAAATTGTTCCTTTGAAAGAACAGAGCCCACCGACTACATGTACCAGCACAGCGTCGTCAAACAGTACTTCCACAGGGCTACCAGAGCTTCAGGCTCTTCAGTGTATGCGTGCAATTAAGTCAGTCCCCAGTACTGCATCTGAACAAAGAGAAAGAAAACAAAGTGGATCAGCCATTCGACCACTTCCTTCAGCTCTTACACCGCCAGACAAACCAAAGACTATGGTAGCTAGCCCAGAGCAAGTAATGAAGCTTTACATGAATAAACTGACTCCATATGAACATGTTGAAATATACAACTACCCTCAAATTTATTTTATTGGAGCAAATGCTAAGAAGAGACCAGGAATAATTGGTACACCTAATAATTCAGAGTATGATAATGACCAAGGTTCTTATATACATATTCCCCATGATCATGTAGCATATAGATATGAAGTGTTAAAAGTGATTGGTAAAGGATCATTCGGCCAAGTTGTGAAGGCTTATGACCATAAATGCCACATACATGTAGCTCTCAAAATGGTGAGAAATGAAAAGCGATTTCATCGACAAGCTTTAGAGGAAGTTCGAATATTAGACCATCTACGTAAACAAGACAAAGATAATACTATGAATATTATTCATATGTTGAACTCTTTCACATTCAGAAGTCATATGTGCATCACCTTCGAGTTATTATCTATAAATTTATATGAACTAATAAAAAAAAATAAATTCCAAGGATTCAGTTTACAGTTAGTGAGGAAATTCAGTCATTCATTACTACAGTGTCTCGATGCTTTGAACAAAAATAAAATCATCCATTGTGACATGAAACCTGAAAATGTTTTGCTCAAACAACAAGGAAGGAGTGGCCTGAAGGTATGTTGAAGAAACCAATTTTTTTTTTTCATAATAAACATTTATAAAATGTTCATCTCACTGTACAGATGCGAATGTAGAACTGTCAAATATTGAGTCCAACACTAAAATGATATTAAAATACATCTTGAATTCCTTCATGAGTAGGCTCCTTCGAAATACTACGGGCAGCAGGATTTTATGTTGGCTCATGATGCTAAAAAGATCAGTTAAAAGTAGGCTAGGCGCAGAGAAGAGAGATGGGTGCTGAGAGGGAGAGATATCATTAGGGATCTCAAGAGATCCATGAATTTCCTAAACAAGGCTAGTCAACAGCCGAATATTAATCATATTCGGACCACAAATCAACCTAAACTAACAGACCTATTACACTGTTACCTATGCTGGGAAAGCTTTCTGAAAAAAAAAAACAAAAAAAAATTCCTAATACTTGAATTTGACCATACATGGAGCATAAATGATTTCGACCAAGAATTCTTTAACAATGAGTCAAAACCAACTGTTTGAAGACTATTTTTGATGAAAAATTTGAATATTACCCACATGCGAGCCAAATAATACGCGCTTATTCCTAAGAACACGAGCGCCAAAGTATGGTGTTAACGGGAAATGTGGAAATTTTAAAACCGTTAATATAGCAGAAAGAAAAAAAGAAATTACACAATGAGTTGTGACTGAAAATTTATGGGTTAGTTGTTTAATTTAAAATCTGCTTATCGTATGTGATTTCCAAATCATTCCTCTTTACTGTACTGCGGGACACAAATTTTTATTTCCAAAAGCTTTTTTCTTCAACATCAATCAGGAACTGCTTTTTTTTTTCAGGTAATAGATTTTGGATCATCCTGTTATGAAAAAAATCGGGTCTACACATATATTCAATCAAGATATTATAGAGCACCTGAAGTTATTCTTGGTGCCCAATATGGTATGCCTATCGACATGTGGTCTTTGGGATGTATCCTAGCTGAACTCCTTACTGGATTTCCTTTGCTTCCTGGAGAAGATGAAGCTGACCAATTAGCTTGTATAATGGAGCTTCTTGGAATGCCGCCACAAAAACTACTTGACCAATCAAAAAGAGCTAAAAGCTTCATCAATTCTAAGGGCATTCCCAGATATTGTACCTGCACAACTTTACCTAATGGACAAGTAACTTTAAGGGGTGGATTGAGCCGTCGAGGAAAATTGAGAGGACCTCCTGCTTCTAAAGACTTGAAAACGGCTTTGAAAGGGTGTGATGACCCCACATTTTTAGATTTCATAAAACGATGTTTGGAATGGGATCCTGAGGCTCGTCTTACGCCTTCTGCTGCATTGCGACATCTGTGGTTGCGACGAAGGCTACCAAGAGCTCCTGTCGAAACGAGTTTTGGTCCAGATACATCGTCTTCATCCAACAAGCAACCTTCCTCAAGAACACCCGTATTAGGCAAGGTGAGAGTTCAATTAAATGATGAACGTTCTTCAACACTTCATTCAGGTAAACTTCCTCCAGTTACGTAGCCCTCACCACAATGGCATTAATTTTTATGACACATAATTTTTTATTGAAGAATATCCACAAAACAAATATCAATCGAACTATTGTAGTAAAGACCGCCGTCATTTTTTTATTCCAAATTACATCATCAGCTATTCCTTCAGCTCTTTATACTTATTAGTATTGTTTAATGGGTCTTGCATTGTAATGGAAAAATGTTAAAGGTACTTCATTGTCATATCAATGTTTTACTTGTAGAAACATCTAATTAATTTGCTTTACCACTCATGGCGGGGTGAAACTAATACAAAGCCATATTTAAAAAAATTGGAAAAAATAATTGAATTTCGTACACCCTTTTGACGCGATAAATATATATATATATATATATATACATAAGAGATTTAACGGACGTAACCCTCTGAAAAAAAGATATATATATATATCTTGACGATGTTCCAATTCTTTTCAAAATGTTCAGAGCAAATATTTCATTCATTCAATTGCTTAGAGTTTAAAATCAATTTCATTGTGTATGTGGATCCAAAGTGTCTCTGGTCGAACAAAGCTAGTACAGTTGTTAAGTAGGCTTTGGAATTTTGTTAGTTGATGTTTCTTAACGTTATTTTTTACTTCTACCAAAAAATTATTCACAGATTGGAAAAACGTTAACCTATCGATGACATGACCTGATGCGTTATTTTTTATAGTAATGAGCTTTTGAAGAGAAAATACTGGTCTAATCTTAAAAATAACCTCAAAATGGTATAGTAGGAGAAGTTAAAACACAAAATATCGACCTTAAAAGAATATTCTACAGCCTACTTGATGAATTTGGTTGAAATATTTCTGTATACATATTTTAGATCGCTTGCTTTTTCGTTAAGCTTTTAACTTTTTGAATATGTGATGTAATTTCAATGAACATTTTTCAAGATTTAGTTCTTCCTAATATTTTTACAATATTCATTCTTGGGAAAACTAATCCTTCAGAGACCAGAATTTCTTTTAAGAAAATTGAAAGAATGGATCATTTTATAGGTGCATATTTGAAGGTATTAGAAAGCCGAAAATTTCGAAACCTTGCAGAACTATCCTGTCCAAGGAGTCCATTTAAAACACTGCTGTAAAAATTGAGTATTTATCTACAGATAAAAGTAATTGCATAATGACCAAAGTATATCAAGATGTAAATATGTGAAAGTATCATGTTAGTTTCAACAGATACATATTTGAGAATATTTTCAATTTGTAAGTACCGATTCCATTTTTATTAGTGTCACCTCATTGAATACGAAAAATTATGTATTTGTACAGAATATGAAAAATTGTACACAGAATAAACTCATATGAATGAGGAAACACTTTCAATCCAGCAAGTGAATAATTTATGAAGATAGAGATCTTTCTAAATTATTCATTCAGCAAGTCTTCTAATTATTCCGCAAGACAGTGGACAAACAACGACCTTCAGTAAGGCCTCCCAGATATTAGACTTTTATTTTGTAATAGAAGTTGATTCAAACACAAATTTTGTGATACTTTACTATTACGACAAAGAAAATTTTTAGCTTTTAGCATTGTGGACAACATATTTGAATTTTTAGTAGTAATATTTGCAGTGTGTATAATAGATAGTGCCTATAGAAAGTAGTATTGTACCTTACATGGCAATTATACTGGGTGCGAAACATATTTGAATCATTTACATATTTGTTAATGCTTGAAAGAGCTACATTGTCATAAAAAATATATATTTGAAGCAAGTATTTATTGTTGTATATGTGGATGGTAGGTCAATTTCAGATATTTAGTTATTCTTGGATATTGAAAAATTTATGTTGAATATACTTATTAATTCAAATGGTGAATATTTTCAATTGTATTTCTTACATTATATAACATACACTGTGATTAGAGCAAATAATCATTTTTTCATTGCACCTCATTTGAAGTGCCTTTGTCATGTTAATTATATTTATCGATTTTATTTCACAGTGTATTTCACATGTCATCTTAAAAAGAATTTCGAGGGTTTTAACTATAGGCAGAACCTTGCTCAGTTTTGTCTTTAATTTATTAATTCATCTGAAAATGGGGAAGATCAACATATAACTTTGATTTCCTCAATTTGACATATATATGTGATACCATAATTATATGGAAATTGAACTGAAGCAATTTTCTTGTCTTTATTCGTCTTGCAATACATTTCTGAATTTTTTCACAAATCTGATGTATAACCCATAGAATCGTAAATGAAAATGCGCACAATAATCATGAATTTGCAATGGCAACAAATTAGGAATCAGAAGAGTCAGTCCGGAAATGAAGGAAAACCTTCTGTATACATGTCTCATTAGATAATTTATTTACAGACAATTCAGTTGCAAAATGATACTCAAGTGTCTGAAACAAAATTAAACATTTCATTCTACCAGAATGTGGCAAGACCTAATCTGTTTTTTTTTTTAAAAACATTCGAAAAAAGTATTTTCTAAATATTAATGATTCCACTGCCGTTTCCTTCAGGGTTTTCAATAATTGGAGAAGACTTTATTTATTTTAATTATTTTTAAAGGCACACATTGAGACTTTGATACTGTATGAATTCATAATTAAAAAATATTAACTTATTTATTTCAGATAATAATTGGCGATGGTAAATATATTATAGTTTTAATTTTTTTATGAAGATATCAGGTCCCTTGTTTTCATTTCATTTATGTTAAAAAATATGAGAATAATCATATTCAACTTAAATAATACTTACATTTTCATGAAAAATTGAGCATTGATATTCATTCGAGTGAATTGAAAAGCTAAGCTAGCATTTAATGCTTGTCTCAATTTATACCAAAATATTTGTACGGTTGTGATACCATTAAATATAACTTTGATGGCAGATCCCAGTTTGTTATTTTAAACAAGTTGTTTTTGTTCCGCGTTACTATTCACGTTTTTCATAAAGAGGCTTTCATTTTTAAACTATTATTTTTGAAGCATCATAGAATAATAAAAAAAGCAAATTATGTTGAACATGAACATTGAACTAATTCTTCAAGCAAGACTTCAAATACTGACTGAACATTCAAGAGTAATAAACTCTGAACATAAAATACAAGTGCACAAATTTAAATTTCTTGCAAATACAACAACCTTGAAACATACTGTTCAACTTGATGACTTGGTTGTTTAGTGTCTTCTAAACCATATTTTGTCTTCAGGAACAAAAACTATTCATATGCACCTTTCCATGCGTAAATTGAAAATTGTTCAGGTTTATACTCTGAAGCGCATATACTATACTATTGAATTTATTTCTCATGTTTGCTCATCTTTAGTTTTATTAATCAGAAAGCTAGGAAGAGGACCCTCTACTTTTAAGGGGGAGAAGTTCGTTATTTTCAAATAGTATCAATTCATAAGTAGGTATGATTGTTCAGTTATAGGTAAAAGGTAGCATGTAGGATATAGTGTATAAAATGAGGGGCAATTACCCCCTTGTAAATACGGACATGGCCCCAGATTGCTGAAGGGCTTGATCTCTTAATGTTACTTAAGATGTTTAGGAGAAGGCTTACAGCTTTTCTCAACTTTTTGTAAAGCAACATATGCTTTCACCATTGATTTGTGTTCTTCATATTTTTCTCAAATATTTAAGAACAACTAGTATTATAATAATTTTCGTTAAGTGCATTTCAACTTGTTTCTATTTTGTCAAATTAGCAAACATGTGATGTATATAACTGATAAGTCATCTTTATATTATACTAATAAAATGTTCTTTACTATAATTCTACATATCTTTCATGGATTTATTTTATCCTGGGTGTTTTTCAGAATGAATTGTAAAATATGTAAGGACGTGTAAGGTTTGCATTAGTTTGTGAAATCCAATTGATTTTTGTAATTTACCAGTTAGTCAGACCAGTTCGAAATCCCCTTTGAAATATTACCGTAGAACCATCTTTAGCCCTCATGCAATCTTTTTCTTTAAAATAGAGAAAAACCTTGAAAAAAACGCAAACTACTAGTGAATGCCCAATCGAAGGTTACACTCGAGTTATCTTCACGTCTTTTCGAGAGCATCCTCTATCAATAAGAAAAACTTAAGTAGGTAAAGACAATCTTTGACTTGCGACATTACTGAAAGTAAACAACAAATTTGAAAGCAATTTTTCAATTTTTATCGATTTCATTGCAGGTCGAAAGCATACGTTAGTGATACCATTCCGCTCCAGAACTATCCGAAAGCTCAATTCTTTGGCTCTCTAACTACATGTACAACATTCCACGTCGCTATTCTCTGAATTTTCAATATATCTTTCAGACCTGTATTTTAACGTTTATCCGACAGCATCTGATTGTATCATCACTTTGCCCGTTTTGTAGATTAGTAACAACGTACTCAAAAGTGGGGTCTGATACAGATATAAAAACTGGCAGTAATCAAGGCTAGATTATCGACGACCGAATTAAGACAATCAAAAAGTTTATTCAATAATGAGAAGGAATATACTACTACTATATTAGAGATGCTATACCTTTTTGTGAAATTCTGAACTGGTTGTTATATCAGTGGGAATTTCGAATTTGCAGAAATAAAATAAAAATGATACATATTGAACTAGACAAAGAGTCTCTATATCGAGTTCAATGATTCGATATCAAATGCGCAATGAGATTACACTTTGTGCATTGGGAGAAATGTGAATTCCCAAACCATGACCCTGAATTTCAGAACCGATCCTAACGATTCTCACTATACAGGGCGAGTCTTTGACTCGTACATATATTTTAACGGAACATTTCTGAGATCAAAAGAAACACTTTTTTCCAATCCGGCTCGACTGAAATCCTTGAAAAAAAAACGTAATTTTCAATTACATCCGAAGCCCATTTGTTTGCCTAGAATTCTCTACCAAATTCTGGTAAGAAAACGGCAGAGATTATTTTGTATGCAACTGAACAGTGAATTCTATCGAAAGTGGGTATGTAACTGTAAAGAATTCACGGCGCATAAATTCTCTACAGAATTCTCGGCTGTTGCCAACGGGCTTTACAAAAGATTCGATCAAATAGGGTGATTTTCGGAATATAATTTTTTATTGATGTGATAATCTCCTCCGAACTAAAAATTCCACCCACATCCACATCTTTCAGTTTCCTCATTATGACCAAAGATTATCTTTGACCCCTAGATACATATAAAAATACCAGAAATTCAAGTGATTCAGAAAAGTGGACATTCAACTCTTCAAAATAAGTTGAATATTTGAGCATTTTGGAAAATGAAAGTATTCCTCATCTTTTCTCGTGAGAGAATCTTATATCAAATATTTCCTCATTCCTCCTGGTCCGTATGTACAGGCTGGGCAAAATTGGTGATACCTGAACTACAACTTTTTAACCCAACGAGAATTCATGTCGTCTTTTTTCGAGAAACTAATAATGCCATCAACTGCATTCTTCTATCTTATTTTGTTTTTGAGTTATAGGCCAAAATTGATTTGGGCGATTCCAACTTTGACCATTATCTCCGTTTCTGTTTGTGCTAGGATGTTGAAATGAAAACATTTTACAGACACTTTTTTGGTAGCAATCCAGTGGCGTACTGCGATTTTTTCCTACAGGTTTATTTGCTGAGTAATAACAAAGTTGTGTTTTTTCTTATGAAAACAGTAGTTTAAAATGACTTAGAAAGAATCGCCAATTTTTTAGCGTTTCAGAAATATATCATACATCGACCTCAGTCTTTATAAGTCATTTTAAACTACCTATTTCCATAAGAAAAAACACATCTTTATGTGTAAATACCTGTTGAAAAAAATCATAGTACGCCATTGGATTGCTATCAAAAAAGTATCTGCATAATGTTTTCATTTCAACATCCTAGCACAAACAGAAACCAGAAACGAAGATAATGACCAAAGTTGAAATTTCAATTTTGGCCTATAACTCGAAAACAATAGAAGATAGAGGAATGCAGTTAATAGCATTATTAGTTTCTCGAAAAAAGGCGACCGAGTGAGATCACAGAGTAATAAGTGTGATCTCACTCTGTAATCTGTGGACGTCTGTGATCATCATAAAGTAAGTTGCGAAGCATAGAGAAAGGGAGAGGGAGAAATCACTACTCTGTATCTGAATATTTGATGTTCTGTGCTCTGTATTTTGTAGGGAAAGTCTTGATTATTTATGTATATGTCGTCTGTCTATGCAGCATTGAAATAACCAGAGACTCTAAAGTAACCTTAAAAATTGAAAGGCGTCTGTTTGGCGATTGTTACAAGTAGAACAATTTTTTGTTAAGAATGTAAGTCAGTCATTATCTTTTCCATGAATATTCTTATAAGAGCTTATTTTTTAGGGCTATGACTAAACCAAAATCTGAAATGACTGCTGAAGAGCTCCAAGCGAGGGAGGAGGAGGAATTTAATACTGGCCCCCTATCTGTATTGACACAATCAGTTAAGAATAATACACAGGTAATGATCAATTGCCGCAATAATAAGAAGCTATTGGGGAGGGTGAAGGCATTTGATAGACACTGCAACATGGTCTTAGAGAATGTTAAAGAAATGTGGACAGAACTTCCAAGACCGGGAAAAGGAAAGAAGAAAGCTAAACCAGTAAATAAGGATAGGTTTATCTCAAAGATGTTCCTGAGGGGCGACTCTGTGATCATGGTGGTCAGAAATCCAAATACTATCGCTAATTGATTAAATGTCAGATATATTTTGATTCAACGAGTTTGCATTATGATCTAACCTCAGCATATTGTATCTGATTGAATTGAACTTAATCCAATCTATTTAGCGTAAGCCTGTGTAATGTATAAAATGAAAAGTTGCGTTACAAAATGCTGAAAATGTTTGTGATGAAATGTTCCAATTTTTGTTTATGGAAAAAAATTTCTATTTCAATAAATTTTCATAGGTTTTTCAAAAATTATTTCTGTTTCGACAATAAGTTTTTGCAATGCATTTCCTCGATTCAGTTCCAGTAAATTAAGAGAAATTAAATGATTATACAGATAATAGATAAAGGGACTGGGACAGCCTTAAGAATTACAACTTCCTATGCGACGGTTCGTCTATATAAGTTTAGTGTTACATAGTTCAACTCTCAACACTCTTACGATTGCAAATATATGGTTATAGGGTCGACAATGTGTATTGTTGAAGATAAAGGTTATCGGAAAGATGTAAGTTTGGAACTACCCTGTATATTTTACTAAGTGTATGGCCCATATATACACATTTGGTAACCGAAAGTTGTCAGAGCGGTTACTCTGGTGACAGATATTGAACCGAATTGTCCGGAATTCGATATATATTATCGCCCACTTAATAACCAAAGTGTATATACGGACCACAGCCCAATTTTTCATTCATTCAATGCGCAAATGAAAAGGCAGGGATTATGATCTATTCACAATGGATCTAAGCCGTAATTTGAACGCAATTCTAATGTAAAACACAAAGATAAAAACACCGATAGTTGCAAATCAGTAAGCAAATAAATATTGATAATTGATAGAAAAATATGATAAATACAAAATTGCAAAAAAGAACAGTGAGCACAAATTTTTATAGACACAAAGATCTTTTGATCGAGTATGTTTATAAAAACTGAATCAAATAATTTTCGACGCCAAGACGAAACTTCTCGACCCGAACATAAAGTTTCAATTAATCAAGGGAAAAAAATCATTTTAGAGCCTGGGAAAAATATTTTTTAACCCTGACAAAAGAATAGAAAGAGTTTCTTGGTGTTCTTACAATTTAATGGATTATCCACACAGGTAATATAAGTATAATGTATAAGTACAATAAGTCATGAAACACAAGAAATATTTTTCATCAAAATTCCTGGCACTTCCAATAGAGAACAAATGGTAACCTAAAAAAAAAGAAACAGATTAATTCACTGAAAATTATAAAAATATTGAAGTAAATACTCCACCCTATTTTGTACATAATCCAATTTGTATAATTTCTTCCAAATTGCATTTCTACCTATATCTGAAAAGAGTCAACATTATTACTTTTATATTATTGAAATACTTGAGCATTGTTTATATGTAGTTCAGAAGCTTTTTAATTTGTATTTTATTCATTATTAAGCTTGATTCGGTTTATATTATGCAACAACTGACAGAACTTCTTGTGCTTCTGATAGATAATATAATAAAGCCTCTGGTGCTTCCGATCAATATAAGTATGTAACCTAAAACTCAGATTTAATTGCTGAAAATTCTATAAGTATTGAATGATGACAAGAACAACCCTTCCACTGCATTGTTTTTCTATAATAAGATTGATCGTCAGTTAAATAATTATTTGTACATTCGATTTTTATATGGTTCAAGAACCGGCAGTAAGTATCTTCGTCACTTGTTGAAGCACTCGAAGCTTGGCCAATAACCTGTCATGTAGCGTAGAAATAGGTCCTTATAATAGATATATAATCCATTGAATAACTTAATTAGGTTAATATTCAGCGAAAACTGACCAAACCTACGGCGCTCCATACAGGAAATACCTAACTTAAAAGTAAGATTTATTTTTATTTGCTCAGAATATATAAATATATTTTGAATGAAAACTCACTTAAGTAATCCCATAGTCATCTGATTTAATTCCAATTAATCTTTTCAACAATATGTACCTATTTCAAATCGAGGTTTCCTCTCCACCATATCGTCCATGTAAAGTTACAACCTAAAACTAAAAAATATAACTATTATTAATAATTGCATTATTTAACAAATTTGAGCACAATTATATGAAAAAAAGAATTTTCAATTTCAAAATACTAACAGAGACAAAATCGTCTCCGATACTAATCATAGAAAACACCCGATTACTTCATGATACTGATAACAGAACACGAATATACTGATCAGAGATGTTACTAAAAGAACAGATTCTTTAGAACAGGTTAGCACAAACCGCTATGAAAACCTGTTCTTTTCGAAGAACGGAACCAGTTCCCATTGGTATCATGGCATAATGACTCATTATGCCAATGACTCATTGGCATGACTCATCATGCCAAGGAGTCATTAATGCTCTTTCTTCAATCACTTCACATTGAAAAATAACGACATCAATCAACATCTTAACTATCCGCTCTCATGCAAACTTCAAACTTCTTTCAACTCACGGCTATCGTTTTTTTCTACATCTCCACCTCCTGGTCGTCTTGAACCTATTCATAACAAATTTCTTCACCTGAAACACTCATTGATTAAGTTTTCATATAGATACATGACATGAAAATTCCCAAGTATATTATCAAATTATCAAAATTGTAACAAAAAATTGTAAAATCAATCAACTTACAAATTGGTTCCACGATTCATATGACCACACAAATGTTATCAAGTCGAAGTCGAGAAAAAAATCGGTTAATTAAATGTAAGCTCTCAGAAACGAGCAAAGTTTTTTCAAAATTCAAGTCAAACTATTCACTTCACCTCTTCTACTCAAGTAAGAATTTTCCAGAAAGTCAGAAAGAGAAGCGTCAAGTTCAAGTGTCAATCCTATAACCACTGAACACAAACAATTAGACATGTTACGAAAAGAACGGAACAGATACTTCCGAACAGGCCTGCATAAGCCGCTCCCAGAGATATATCTCTGACCGCTCCTCGATCCTGTTCTTTTCGAAGAACAGGATTATTCTTCGAAAAGAACAGGGTTCCCATAGAGTTCAATGGCAAAGAAGTAGAAGATAGATATCTACGATGCTGATGTTCTCTGCTGATTCTAACCAAACTCTTTGTTGAAAATTTTTTTTTTTTTTGCAGAGACATGCTCTGTTTTTATGTAAGTTTTATTGATATTAATTTGGTTCAGTCTTAAATATCTACTTTTGGGTATTTAAATCGGTTCGATATGAATGAGTCAATAGAGTACGATATCAACGATGTAAAAAGATTTCGGGACAATAAAGGCCATGGATATGGAAGACGTCTTGAGAGACAAAGAATTAAGAGAAAACATGATCGGCCCGAGGATCTTGCATTTATGGAAGAATCTAAAACCGTAGTAATGGATAGTGGAGCGTATACTATTAAAGCAGAGCTAGCTTGTAGAAATGAACCAATGTTAGTGTTTGATCTATCAGGAGTTATTTACATCTTTACATTATATTCTTTTCAGTTATATTCCAAATTGCATAATGAAGGCAAAAGCAGAAAGAAAGAGACTATTTATTGGTAATCAGATTGATGAATGTAGAGACTGTTCAGGTTTATTCTATTTGCTACCATGTGAGCGTGGCTATATAACAAAATGGGAAGTACAGAAACCAATATGGGATCATGTTTTTAATAAAGCTATAGGACCTTTGAATGATAAAAATATTTTAATGACCCAACCATTGTTTAATTTTAAAAATATCCAAGATTGTATGGATGAAATATTTTTTGAAGAGTATGAAATTGCTTCTATGTATAGGTGTAATCCTTCAGACTTAGTAGCACTTAAATATGGACAGGAATTGGGTAAGATATAAAAATGAAATAGAAGAGTTGTACACTCAATTAAATATGTTCAAGGTAAAAGAAGAGGAACTTGCATTGTTGTTGATTCAGGCTATAGTTTCACTCACGTAGTTCCATATATAAATGGACTCAAATGTTCAAATGCTATAAGAAGGCTTCACATTGGGGGTAAGGTGAGTTTCTAAAATGATAATAAAATTCTTTATATTTAAAATACTATTCCAGATGTTGACCAATCACATGAAGGATATATTATCATATAGGCAATATCATGTTATGGAAGAAACTTATGTTATAAATCAAGTCAAAGAAGATACATGTTTTGTGTCTGAAGATTTCAAAACAGATTTAAGAATTGCCAGTGAACCATTTCCAAAAAATCATATAGTCAGAAATTATATTTTACCAGATTTCAATACAATCCGAAGAGGGTAAGATTTAATTATTAAAAAAAAAAACACAATACAGATTCATGGTTATTGAATATTCATAACAAATGAATGTAGCGGTCGCTACAAATAACATTTGTTAAAAAGAAACTAGTTTTATCATTTGAATGTTGTCCTGTTACAGGACTGTCAGTCTTTTGTTGAATGCTAGCTTGTTAGTCATTATAGAGTTTTGTTGTTAAAGCCTAATTTTGAGACATCCTGTGGAATTTTGTGGCTGATACTTTAAGAAAATCCATAATTGAACTTGAAACTAACTTTCACCAAGTAACAGCCACATCAATTCAATATTTAAGAGTTGACGACAAGTTCATTTCTCTCTCAAAAATGAACTCTCGAAAAAGAATGGTTCTCAACAGAAATTGGTATTTTGAAAAGATTCGACCAAAAGGTTATTCCACAGTATGTTTTAAAATTAGAGCTTAACAAGAAACTTCTAATAAACCCCGCACAATGATCCAGTTTCTTGGTAGTGCCTTATGAGCAATCGATGTGACAAACGCAGCAGCCACTTACTGCATGCGTCCGGCGCACAAGCGGAACCATACCTTATTATGTAAATCACTGAAAAAAACTTTTCACAAGAAAAATCTATAGGGGTGATAAAAAATTTTAATCAAAATCAAATCAATATCTTTCATTCAAAGAGCAAAAATAATGGGTTTCTAAGCAAAATTAAACTCTATCAAAAATACTATATTTATTGAAATATAACAAGAGGTGAACGTTTATTTTTCAGGTACATACAAGACCCTTACAGAAAAGATGAATTACATGAGAATTGTCAAGTTCTCAAACTTAATAATGAACGTTTCGCTGTACCTGAAATATTGTTTACACCTTCAGATATAGGAATCACTTCTGTTGGTCTTGTAGATTGTATCATAGATTCAATCAAATTGTGTCCTAAAAAATATCATGAAATTTTAGCCAAAAATATAGTGCTAGTTGGCGGTAATGCTCTACTCCCAGGAATCAAGAATAGAATCATCAAAGAATTCCAAAGTAAAATGCCAACAAATTGGAATTTGGGTATTACGGTTCCTGCAAAGTAAGTTGATCTGTAATTAAAATCATTAAGTGAAAATTCATTTTCTTCAAATAACATTTCAGGTCTACTATGTATGCATGGCAAGGTGGAAAATCTTTTTTGAAGCAAGCAGGGTGTAATAATTTCTTTGCAACTAAAAAAGAATATGAGGAGATGGGATCATCTGCAATTCAAAAGAAATTTAATCAGTGGTAAGATTTGCAATTATTATATTAATTTTATTTCATAGTGGTTTTTACAGGACGATTTTCAAAGAAGAGGAACGCAAAGTGACTTCAGAAATCAAACCTATTAGTTTGATAGATCATGTAAACAAGTTGAACGTGTTCAACAAAAATGGAGACCCAGAGGACTATGAACAAAGCGATTTTCAAAAAATTTTCACTAATGACTCTACCTGCTCTTTGAATAAAAGTCCATTCTTAGAGGAATCAGGAAGTGCACCCTCTTTTGGCATTTTCGACGAGAAGAATAGTGTGGTATTGACTCCGCCTTCTTCAGAAAAATCATCAGAGATATCAGTCGGCTCAGAATATATTTACAAATTGAAATCAAATCCCGTAGAGTGTCCTAAAGTTAAATACTTTTTCGATAATGAAGACTCTGTAGAGGAAAGTCAACTGTTGCTGTAATGTTTACAAATCCTTGTTAGTCGAATAATTTTTTCAATATTCTCTCAACAATTTATAATGCAATTTTAGAATTCATAACTTATTATTTCAATTCTATTCAAAACTAATTATTTATATACAATGTAAAAACAAAAACTTTTAAAAAACTGCAATTAGAAGCATTAAAGAATATGTATAGATCATTCTTCACTTTTCTCAAGCTTCAGTAGAACCCATCAATAATTAATTGAAAGGCATGTTAATCTGGTTACAATTCAGCTGGAACATTTATTCCTGCAGGATAAAGCTGAAAATCAAAATGTTAGCTTTCATGATTTTTACACAGAAGGTATTTCAATCATAAAGGATGAGTAAAAATAAGGAATATTCGTGGTTGTTTATTGATTTCAACTTTGAAAAACGCAAAGATATACATTCAAATATCGATTATAATTCTGAAATATTTGTAAAGTACAGTTATCTTTATATACATCAAAATAATCAGGTTGTTCACAAAATTTATCATAATTACTACAGGACTAAACCGAAATATTTCCTCACGGTATATATTATTAAATAAATAAAATTCAAGTTCAATATATAGTTTATCCAAAATAAATTATGGACAAACTACCATTTATATACATAGCACAAAAATCTAAATTCCAAATATTCAGTGTATTTCTTATGATGGACACCAATTCAATAGTCTAAAATGATTAGTGAATGGGACTGAGATGGTCACTTTGAACAATTCAATGAATGTGAACCAACTGGATAAATAAATTAGAAAAGAAAATAATAAACGCTAAAATATATCAATACGTGAAAATACAAATATGGTTCCAAATCTAAAATATATATTCAAAATGTTAAATTAAGAGGTCACAAGTTCATTTTGGTAGAAATAATTATTTTTCAGTTCAATTCACTGAACTGTAATTGGAGAATACAGTCAAATTGAAGATTTATTCTAAATGCTGATAATTATGTTATAAACTTGTTATTCAAATCGATAAAAAGAAGTATTTGGGTTCCTTTGCATATGAAATCAATATACCGAACAAACACATGAAAAACAATATTTGCAGATCAGAATTAGGACAATATAATAAATACTACTTGATATACATTTATGGGCATACAGCATAAAAAATTATACAAGCATAAGAGTACATGCAAATCAACACTTCTGTGTCAACAGGTGTTTTTAAGTGTAACAAAATGACCAGAAGTGCAGAATTAGGAGTAAAATCTCTGTGAAATTAAGTGACAATGGTTTGTTTTTTTGTGCTGCACCCAAAAAAAAAAACATCATAAATTTGAAATATGATGTTGAGCATTATAGCTAATTCTGAACTACCTTGTTTTCCCTAAATCGTTTCCAGCCCACGAAAACGAGAATGGGCAGCACTAATAAAAAAATATTAATAAAAAAATAATACAAGCAACAACTAGAATTACTGTCACAATATTTCATATAACATCATTCAAATGAAGTCACATAAAATAACCACAGAGTGATAATAATTCTCAGTATGATTTCAAGAAACTTCACATGGCAACATGGATTTTGAGAATCTCATCAAGTCGAAATGAAAATGTGGAGTGGAATGAAAAAACAAGTTTTAACTGATGAAAGCAATTATTTTTTTACTGTGTTTTGATTTATGGCCCCTTTACCGCTGAAATAAAAATTGATGTATTAGGAAAACTTGATTTTATTTTTATTTGATTTAATTTCAAAAGTATCCCCACTGAATGAATACTTGGGAATGAACTTATCATAGAAAAGTTTGATATGAAGCTAGATCTAAATCAGCATTAATTTCAATGGCAGTCTAAACATTTTCATAGTAAATAGTAAATAAAAACAGTGAAAATTGGGTCTATCCTTGAAAATCTTACCTTTCAGCATTATCTTTGGTAGGATTGACAATATCTAAGCCAAGTTCGGAGAGCACCTTCAATGCTTCCAATGCTGCCTTTTCATGTGAAGCCTCAGTTGTTGGGCCTTCACCGTGACAAACTTGAGGAGGGGTTGTGCTCAAAGAAACTAGAGTCAAATACATTTCATGATTGGCTTTTGGAAAATCAGAAAATTGAACCTGAATATTCATCAGCTGGGCAAGATACAGCAGTTGATCTTTGGATCGAACCACACCCTGTGTAGTTGGAGGTGGTATATTTCTTTTTTGTTCAGTACTGTGAATATTATCTTTTTTCTGCTGGAACTGTTCCCCTTGAGAACCTACCAGGAGTAAACCAGGGACCAATTGGCGACCCCCACTACCGCCAACTTGCACTTGGGAAGCTTCAGATTTTTCTTCCATAAAAGTTACTTTGCGTGCTTTATCAGATTCATCCTTGTCTACTTTGGGTGGCTTTGAATTAACAGAAGTATAACCCAAAGCTACCAAAAGCGCTTCTGCGGCATTCCTCTTAGCAACCTGAAAATAAAATCGTAAATACGACGATTTAAATTTTGAAAATTTTAGGTATTTGGAAAAATTGATGAAAAGGGAATTGCTTACTTTTTTGTTGGGACCAACCCCAGTACAAGAATGGCCATTGACAGAAGCTTCAATAACAAATTCCCTTCGCCGTGCCGCACCACGTTCTTCTAAAACAGTGTAAATTGGTTCACGTTCTTTGTTAGCTTGCTGAATCTGGATGAGACGAGATATGGGATTTATTTCCTCCACAGTTTCAGTTGTTTTATCGACATTCATTTTGATTAAATTCCTAGTTTTCTTCTTGTTAGTCATTCGTTTGCGTTTCATTTTCATGATATTATTGAACATTTGTGGCAAGGGTGGTAATTTCATCAGTTCTTCAAGCATTTTTTCAGCAGCCCTCTTCTTTGAAATTTTCTTCCCATTTCCTTCTCCTTCAGCGACAAAAGTACCGACATGACATCTTGTTACGAAAACTTTCATATGTGGGGGGCCCTTTTCACTCAAAACTTCAAACGTAACATTCAAGTTTCGTTTAAGGGCGATCTCGTGCACCAATGAAATGGGAGACTTCAATTCAGTATTTATGTCTGGTGGTACAGCAGCTTCAGGTGTGATCGTTTCAAGAGTGTTGTTGTGATCAGCAGGCTCAGCCCCCATCGATTTGATATCCTTGATCGCTTTAGCAGCTGCATCATGCCGTGCTGCCTGCACCGAGTAACCAACCCCTGGATATTCTCTTTCACCAACATGCAATCTCACTGTATATGGATCATGGCTTTGGTTACCCCCAGCTGCTGGATTAGCCGCAGCAGCAATTGCAGCACGGTACTGACCATAATAACGTCCATCATGGTATGATGGATAATGACCTCGAACAGGTCGTCTTCCATCGAAACCGTAACGAGTTTGTGGGGAAGTGTACATATTATGGCGTGGATAATAATTTGGTTGGGGGAGGTATGGAGTGGGCGCAGTGCCATTTTCGATAATATAAACGGGACGTTCACCTCTCTTCATCGCTAAAGCGTTTAATTCAACTGTTGGTGTCATAACATCCTGATTACTCGTCCTGAAACCTACACGACTATTTCTGTTTGTTTTTGGTGGGGGATGTTTGAATTCTGTTTTTAGTAAGGCCTGAGCTGCAGCCGAATGTTGCGCTTTTTTGATACTTGGCCCTTCTGCCTCATACTCCTCATTTCCAAGTTTCAAGGTTACGGTGAAAGTTTTTTTATGAGCAGGTCCTTGTTCACCTGTCAGTCGGTACTGATGTTGTATTTTATTGTAACGGGCCAGTTCATTGACCAAGCACATCGGTGTTTTTTCTTTTATGTTTGCCAAATTAGTACCGGGCCCAGAAGAAGTATTAGTGTTTGGGGAGCTCTGAGGTTGTGCCTCATTATGTTGAGGCTGTTGCTCAATAACTTCCGACTGGATTCCATTTTCGTAATGGTAAACTGAAAAAATTTTGCTCGTCATTACCCAATCGCAAAACTGATATCTCACATAAGAGTAATAGTAAAAAATGATAATACTGATAATGAACAGTCAATATACATGGAAGAAAACTCTGAATGGTCCTCCTGAGATGTCCATAATTTACGTTACCTTATTTACGGCTTTTTCTTGGGAATAAATTCACGAAATTTGGAACAAAATTGTAGCACCTTCCTGCACCGGCCCTTCAAGCTCAGAGTCCTATGGGGTTAAAAATCATGGGTCTATGAATTCGTTGCAAATTCACGTAAACTTCGCTAGTTCAAAACCTACTTTATTGAAAATAGCATAATCTAATCGACGTCATTTAAATTTTTTTATATATATATGTGCATAAAACGAAAGATAATGAGGGTAAATATTTCTCAGACGGTTATGTCAAATATCTTGCGGCATCGTGTCTCTTCCGTCCCTCCATGAAACTAATTATCCCTTAAAATATAACGAAAAAAATACTGCACTTTTGAATTATTGACTTATTTTTCAATTACGTAAATGTAGCAAATAAAGTGGCTTCCTGAAAAACTCTAAGCTAATAGTCGAATGTAAACAAATGCGATTATGTATGTATTGAAATTACATTAAATAACTGAACTGAATAATATCATATCTAAGATGTGGTTATGCATTTGTTATTCGCAACCGAATCTAACGGGATAATTTAGTTTGAACAGGTTTATTTAAAAAAGGCGTTGTTAAATTCATCTTACACTTCTTATGAGGAAATCATTGCGATTAGTAATATGCTTTCAGAAACAAATTGCGATGACTGATACTTTTTTTTAAAGAAAATAAATGAAACTATGGAATAGCATTTTATTTTCTTTTACCTCATGAGTTAAAAAAAAACTCAAACTTTCAGTGCTATATATATAGTAGGGACTCTTCTAGTGAAGAGCCTCTTCCACCCTAATTTGAGGAACTGTGGCCAGAAGTGGTTGGATGAAAGTATTCACGGGGATATCTAGCTTGACATGATGTTTTTTACATTGCTCTTTCAATACAATAATATACTAGACACGACCAAGGACATTTTCAAGTCAGCGTGTAGAGTTACGTAATTACCCACCATGGGGCTCCGAGAATTTTGTATTGAGTTTATGCTCGACTTGGTGCATCCCCATAATTCGATACGATACGTTCATGTGGGTTTAATCACTTATATGTGAATTTTTTTGTCAAGTTCGATTTCCTTCCTATGAGCCAGTTTATTTATTTTTGATTAGATGTTGTTCCCAGTTAAGTCTATCGTCTAGATATAGATGCAAGTAGCGAGCCAACGGCATTTGTTGTAAGACTTTGTTGTTAATTTCACTGCAGGAAATTCACTTTTTCTCAGTGTGAATGTTACCTGCGTAGATTTTGACAGGAGGCCTATAGGATAGAACATCTTTAGGGTTTCTGCCTGGTTTTGAGTTGTATAGGCCAGTAGTGAAGTCTATGGCATTCAATATACAAAAAATCATTTCAGTTCCATCTTTTAGCATTTCCTTCAGCATTTTAGCAGTTATTTTGTCTGGACCTGAAGATTTGTTGTTTATTTCTCTGACGGTTCTAGGGGCTCGCAAGAGAACGTCCCGCAGCTGTCCGAGATCCTGACATGATTGAATATCTTGGGGGACGAAAATTTTGGCAATGCTGTGCAAAGAGAACTGTTTTCTTCTTGTTACTTCGTGTCCGAGAGTCTGCTAGAGGAATTTGTTTCCCTATTGGTGGGTTCAGTTTCTGATGGTCTCATTTTTTATTATATAGGTCTCCATAACTAGTTATCGTAGCAATTGAAGATTTTTCCGTCAGTTGGAGTGTGACTGTGCTGCCACTTTGACCTGGCTCTTCTTGTCTCAGCTGGGAGTTGTCTTATCTCAATAGGAGATTCAAAACAATTTTTTTGGCGTTCTTTGGCCAATTTTTGGAATGTCATTATGAAATTATTTGGTGCCTGCTCAAGTTCTTTGGGTGTTCCAAGGGAGATATTCAAATTTATGCTTTCGTTTATCAACCTTCGGTAGTCTCCCTAGTTGGTTCTGACGTTGCGCAGTTTGGGCGTATTTTTCATCAGAAGTGAAGTTGTACAAACTATTGCTTTAATTGGGAATTGTCAGAGGATAGCTCAAGACTGTGTTTATGTACAATTCTGATATTTCATTACACAGATCAGATATTATTTAGATCTGTCCGCCAGGAAGTTGAGCTGCCTGTAGAAAGATATGAGTAACCTCTCTCCATTATTTTTTTGCCTTTTATTGAAAGCGGGAACCCCATATAGTATTCTTTAATATACACATTAAAAAAAAATAGTATCATTCATTAATCTTGAGAAGGGAGAAATTTCAGAAGATAAGCTACTGTAGAGTAATTTGAATAAACTTCATTATTCCTCAATATAATATAGGTGCGCTTTAGTACAGTGGTTCAAATACCACTTCAAATATATTCTATACAAATGAATGAAAGTCAGAAAACATTATTTCCGGTGATGCTAAAATAGCCGAGGGTATGTGGAAGAGTAGAAAGTGGAATTTTTTTAATACTTAAGATTTTTCAAATTTGATAACATGTAGAAAACATATACACTGAAAGGTAATTTGGGATTATGATTATACATATACACATATTTGATTAACAATCATCATAGATCTAGTTCATTATTATCAATTTCTAGAAAAACTATTGGACGCATTCTATCAAATGAAGAAGAAATTGCAAGAAAACAACACTAATTTGCTATATTGAAGAAAATAATCCTTCACATGTAGACAACCAAAGATAACATCGCTAGCTCATGTCAGTTTAAACAGTATATGAACACTGTATGGAGTGAACAACGTTAAATATTTTCGACACAACTTCATCCACAAATTTTCATTCCTGCAAGTTATATCTAATGTCAGTCAAAAATTTCCTACCTTGTTGAATTCCAGCAGGTGCTTTCTGAGTTGGTTGTGGAATAGAGGTGGTAGTTATTAAAGTAGGTCCTTGCGGCATTGATACAAGAACACCTAAAATGTGTGAAATTAAGTGGGGAGACCTAGAACAAAATCAAACTTACCAGTGTGAGGAGCAGGTACAGGCTGTTGAATGCTCATCAACATGGGTTGTGATCTCTGATTTGGTGGGGGCCCCATTTGTTGCATACTCATTCTAAAAATGAGAATAATTCAATCCAGTAATATATAATAATATCAATATAATTACCTAGCATTCCTTTGCATGCCATTCTGTGGTAGATGGTGATGTTCTTGTAGCATTTTGCTTCTAAAAGAAAGGCAACAATTAATCAATTGCCGTTGTAAGAGACACTACGTTGATCTACTTACCAACCGGCGTAGAATTTAACGAGATTACAAAAAATCGGATCTTGTTCAATAATAGATCGTGCCACTTCTATTCAGGAAAATATCGCTCGATATAGATACCAAACACCACTACTAAATCTTTTAAATACCGTTGGCAAACAATAAAGAAAAGTTTGTTACTAGCATGTAGCCATGTTAGATCACTCGCTTACAATAATAAAATTCACATTTTGGGTGGCTTAAAATATATTTAATTCTATGATCATTAGGGAGGACAGGCAGAACATAGAATAACCAAAGGTTTTTACCGCGTTCGGCAATACCATCCGCGAACGGACGAATATTTTAATCACGTGACAACAGGTCCTAGCTGTATTCGGGTTCGACTTTCGGACAGTCCGAGAATGGTTCTAGAACTGCGCAGAGGATTCGATACTAGGGCGCAACCCATAGACTTTATTAGTCTATGGCGCAACCACAGAACACTAATATACGCAACAGTTATGCGCAGTTCTAGAACAATTCTCGGACTGTCCGAAATTCGAACCCGAATACAGACCGTATGTAACAAAGGAATCCATCCTTCGTTTAATAGTTATTCTTAATATATAAATATTTTGATGAAAAAAAAAAATATTCAAAATATTGAATCATCTCGACGATGAGGAGAAAATTATTCAGGATTGAAGATAGTACCACAGACCATTAAGCAAGTTTTTCTTATGGAACACAATGACAAATAAAAAATAAACAAAACAGCATAGAACCCCAGTCGCTTTACGCCACAGAACACTAATATACGCTCTGTACCGTTCGTTTATTTAAGATAAATCCGTACAATCTATTGTCACGTGACTAAAATATCCGTTAGCTCCAGGATCCGAACGCGGTATTCGTTTGCCTTTTTTATGAGGACCGGTAACATAACTTATTCCCTTAAACGGTCGTTGGCCAGTCCAAAATATGGAAATTTTAGATTTTATGGCTAGTTTATAATGTTCTTTAAGTTCAACTTCCGTATGCGAGTTACGTACCAGCATATACTATACTTAAAATCTAAATTTTTTTATTGTTCGACTGGCCAGAAACCGTTTAAGGGATTGGGGAATAAGTTACCGGTCAGCACAAACAAGGCCTTAATCCACGGATACTCAAAAACTGTTTTAGTATCCGTGGCCTTAATCCCAGTTCAACCTGACAGAATTCAACGTAACTGTCAAAATTAATCTAGGCTTAATCCTGCTCAGTTCTACTGAACCAAAGAGTAACCACTGGTTACTCTTCGACTGAACTGAGCAACCGGGGTAAAGTGTGAAATTTTTGTGGCATATTCGAGATCCGTGGGCGGACTCAAATGGAACATTTCTTTTGATTTTCAAATAATATAATATAAAATAAAGTTTTCGATTTGTTCTTAACTTGTTTTCACAAATGGGACAATATTCACCATAACAATTATTTTATTAAGACAGCTTTTTGAATCATGAATATAGGTTCCAAAATAAACGTAATAAATATGGTTCCAAATAAAATTTTTAAGGCATCGCACAGGTCTTCACTTGGAGAAAGTTGTTAAAAGCAACAGCTTTCGCCAAATTCCCTAGTATTGCAAAATTGGATATGGAAAATGATATTCACATATACATAAAAAATAATTTTCTAGCACTATTACAAGGTGTTTATTATTACTCTCATTAAGTAACTTAAGATTACAAAGATGCAAAAAGAACATTTTGTTGAAATCAGGTACGCTTGGTCAGAACCTGGCAATATATACCTATAGTTGGATGATCCATTTCTTGGTACTAAAAAAAAAAAAAAATTAAGTATCATTTCTATATGTTGGCGAAATACTTACATTGGACGAACAGTTCTAAACTTCAAAATGGAATATATTTACATGAATGTTATTCTTGTGAATATAGAGGTGAATTTGTCAGTTGAGAAGAAGTTTTTGTATTCAAGAAGAGAAGAATATACCAGAATATGACATACCTGCAAACAAAATGAAGACACTGGAAAAATGGCAAATGAAATACATATAATTTTCTCCCCTAGAGAGGCGTCTTATTTTGCAAATTTCAAGGCAGAGACTCTGATTAAGGTGAAATTCGTCAACAAAAATAACTGCACTTTCTTTGGCTGCAAACAAGATAATCAAGTACAAGTAAAAAAGAGAACGACAGAATGTAATATATTGCAAAGAAAATTTATTTGTTCAGCGGACGGATATTTTAAACACGTGACCAAAAATCGTAAGGGTTCACCAGGTGAGAAAAATGTTTTCGAATTAAAATAAACAATAAGAAACGGATAATAAAAAAAAACCGAAAGGTATAAAATAGGACATTGATGATTATATATGTATCATTATATAATTAAGAAAAATATCAACGAGCGAAGAGATCTCCATGACGTCTTGTCAAAGATAATACGAGAGTGATGACAATAACTCACAACTCTCATGCGCGCGAACGTAATTTTAAATGCTGCGACGCTTGAACTCAACAGAGAAATGGAAAGGAGTCTCGGGTCAGGGAGAGCGAGTATCGCACTCCTCCTCGCTGCGTTAACAGATATAACTAATTTCAGAATGAATTAAATACTAGAGCTGACCTCATGAAAGAGACGGCGATACCTTCATTTCTTTATCGAGCTTAATGTTTAATACATACGTTTGCATATGATGATGAGAAGGATCACAAGAAATGAATAAAAACTCGTATCAGTCACATAATTGTTCTTTATTTCGTGGAAACCGTATTGATGCGAGTTTCCACTTCCAAAACTTGGGGTCAAGAATTAATAAAAGTGGTTTGAATGTAATCAGCATTTACTTAATTTACAATATGCAATCATACATAAGTTGAATTATACCTACAGCCAGAAAAATATCACCACATATTTTAAACTACATTCGAGTTCTATAGCACGACTGCTTCTATGGGATGCTAGTCGCATCTATTTTTACAGTCCTTACTTGTTCGTTAAAGATTCATCTTTAGTATAACAGCTAAAATGGGATGTATAAAACATTTCTAAATATACATAGAAAATTAAAACTTGTATAAAAACACCATTTCGGTACTTCTTTGTACATTTATTTAATCAATTCAATATCAGACATGTATAAAGCATTCGCACAGTAATACCATTACGAAATGAGACAAGTGAGTGCGCAGAAAAATAAAGGGGATAAATGACCACCATACCAGGCAACTTGAGGGCTACTGTACTACTGTACTCTGATATAAAATAAATACATAAGTAACAGGGATGTAATATTTCCAGAAAGACGTATCTTGCTTAATTTACAAAATGGTACAATTAATTACGGATTACACTAATTAATTTTAATTAGCTATCGGAGGGTCTGTTGGAGCCGTGGGCCCCATTTCTCTTTTTTTTTTTTCGTCCGCCACGCACTCACGCGAGGTTCTAGTCCTATACAGGCTCTGTACACCATCCAAGAGTATCTACAGGGTGGGATTAGCTGCGCGAAATTTGAAACAGTACTTTGGACAGAAGCAACGCAACCTGTTGATCCAAAATTTGACTCATCACTAGGGCCAACAGTCGCGCTTCCTGTTGCACCAATAAAGCACGATTATCGGGATGCTGAGCCAAAAATACGAGGGTAGCAGCGGCACGTCTCAACATGTCCAAACTTGTACCCATCGAATCAGGATTGTCCCGTAACGCACCTATACCATGCTGATTGGCTACCCCTAATGCACTTTGTTCTGCGTGTTCTATAAACGCTACAAGTAAAGAGACGCAAGGCGTTTGGCAGGCCACCACACGAGCAAGACTGCTATCTGCCGCAGCTAAATAATGTAGGAGGTTGATAGAGAACTCGCGCAAGACTTGATCTTCGGACCGACACAAGTGTTTTGTCAGAACGCCACACAATTTTTCCAACCTAGAAAAGGGTGGTGTGGCTATTACCAAATCGACATTGCAATTTGTAACGCACAATTTACACAGGGCCTCCAGGGCAAGCCGTTGGGGCGACAGAAGCGACGAAGGTCCAACCGATGGGAAAGGATCTTGTCCGGCGGCTGAGGGACAAATAGCCCAGTGTAAGAGACCATCTAATAATGGTCTAGCTATCTCCTCCGAAAACTGGGATACGTCTATTTGACCAGCAATGTTTGCAATCGATACAAGAACATTTTCTCTGATCTGTTGCAAGAATTCCCACCACCATTCTCCTTCACCTTGTAAACTGCTACAGGAATCACCAAAGTCAGCATCCTCCTAGAATTCAAGTTACGTTATAAGTAGAGAATATAGCGTTTTTAAGTTTTAGTGCGAATCAACTTGAAATGTGGTTCATATTGGGATTGTTAAATCAAATCTGATTCACATTGTTGAATGGATTAGAGAAGATCTTGTTCCTTCTTGTGTTTTTCTCTGTTCTGACATACATAACTATCATCTAAGCATAAAAAAATCATAACACTTTTTTTTTTAAATGTCATAATGAGAGCAGATAATATCGAAAGGGAATATCAAAATCTAGGCTTGCATAGTGAATTTTTTATTGAATAATTCATAATTAATCGGATACTCACCTCACGATCGTAATTTCTCGTTTTTTGCGTCCTTGGCGGGTGAGAATGATGGAGAAGTAACAATTTTCCGGATAGTTTCAAGAAAGTGGCATTCTTGGAGAACTCTGCCTCATTACCTGGAACGAATGTTAAACTACGTAAGATATTGGACATACAAACACATCGTTTTCCCAAATTGTCTTGACTTTCGGTCAGAAGGACCAAACTGGCCTCGTCGCGCGTATAAGCCTCGTCCTCTATGTCCGATGACCGCCTCCTCTTAAAGGAGCCGCCCCTGTCTCGCACGTGCGACATGCTGCCACCCGTTTCATTATTTTTCAGTTCACCGTTCACACTCACGCTCAAATCGACAATGGCTTTAGTATCGCACGATGCGTCCTCAGTCTTTACAATATCAATTGTCTCTGTACTATGCGCGACGTTCGTTTCCGTGGATATGATCGCGGTTGCAGATTCTGTATTATTGGAGTCCTTCTTTATTCGAGATATCACATCATTCAAAGTCTTTGTTCTACGTTTCCGATCCGGTTTTGATGCAGGTGGAGGAGCCTCATCGGGTGGTGGCGTAGGTGGCCTAAAATTAAGATTGTTTTTTATGAACAGAGTAGAGAAAATAATCAATGTACATTTAAAAATGTTATACTTATATTCAGATGAACATTTTGTTCGATCAGCCATGAATAAACGAATTGTGAATTAATCGGAGAAACTACGTACGTCAGGTCGAAATCACAAGTATCTTCATTTTTTATTTAGCAAACCTGATTATCATATCATATCAAAATCATATTTATTTATTATGAATTTGCTAATATTATTCGAAAAGTTTTCTAACCTTCCTAGTAGCTTATCGATTACTAACAAATTTTTAAGGAAGAGCAAAGGCGGAAAAGGTCCGCGGACTAAAGTGGCTGTCACACTTGCTGTTAAGTACTGACATGTAAAAGAATGTCCTTTTTGAGATTGAACATAGAAGTTTACCTGCAATTGTTCCAACTGCCCGAAGTATATATTTGCAGTTATTATCAATATTTGATTGCAAAAATTCATATCAAATAAGCTTCCATAACCCTACATTAACACAGAAAAATCGTTCTACCATGAATGTTGAATAATATAATAAAAGACGACCCCTAAGTTCTACCTAGCAGCATCAAAGGAAGTCTTGATCTGATATTTCAAAATGAAAACATATGTGTAAGAAGCATTAGTCAACAGAAAACAAGTAATTTAATCAATAGCCTGCAAAGAATCAGAAATTCATTAATTTATTCAAGGTGCAAATAAGGAATATAAAAATTGTAAAAAATAAATAAATGCCTCCGCATATCCGAAAAAATAATGTTAAATAAAGACTTGTTCAGGTAAACCTCATGTGGTCAAATATATAATAACTGTGGCAAAGCACTAGTCCAGCTTCAACAACAATCTCAGGGATATAATTTTCATAATCGTTATGGCATGGTGCTATGCAACTATGTACATAACTACATATCTATATTAAAAAGTGATGAGATTAGAAATAGATTGTTATGATAGTATGATGATATTCCATTCGTGTTCTGAAACAATGACTAGAAATGAAATGATCTGAATTCTAACCTGTACGTTTCATCTTCCTTTTTACATGAATTCTCCTCATCTTTCAACTTCATGTGAAATGGTATTCTTCCAAATTCAGCCTGAAAAGGAGGCAAGAGATGGTCAGAATGTATATTCCACGGATCAGTCTCAATTTCTTTGAATAAATCAGAGTCGTGAGCGTCTCCGTGAACGTCCCACGATTTCCTATGGTCCCGGACGAATAGATCGTCGCTCTTCTCGATTTTGATCGGATCCCCCCTACGTGATATCGTCGAGTAATTGTTTGTATCCTTCAGCAGAACAGTCTTATTATCTGGGTCAATAGGTTCGGCAACAGCTCCCATATCCGGCTCCTCAGGAACATCAGTCTCGGGCTTGGGAAACGGACGATCGAATATGTCCGAGAGCCCCTTCCTAAAATCATCAATGAATGAATGAATAAATAAATATGTAAAATAGATAATACACATAATTACCTGAAATGTTCCAAGAGTAAGTCGAGTAAGCTAGGCCACTGGTTGAGTCCAAAATATTGTATGGTAGAGTCATCATATAGTAGAATGTTCAACATGTCAATAGCAAAAGTGCTTTCTGCAAGAAGACCTGACCGTAAGCTCATCATTATCCTCCAAGCGTCAACTGGGCCTAGATCCTGTTTGCATAATTTCTTTCTTCTGTATACAACCGGTACTGTGGCTTCGACACTATCAGGCGGAAAAGTTATTTCTCTCTTGGGCACTTGATTCGGAGTGTAGGAAGCGCTCATTTGAGTCTGTTGACCACCTTTTGTTGGCATCATTGACGTCGAAAACGGTTTTCCCGATCTAGGACCAATCGGTGTTCTCAAAGGTGCCGTTTGTCCCGGTACCTGCCCGGACATTGCGTTCCACTGTTGTTGACCGGGTGGTCCTTGTGGGTACGGTTGATTTGGTGGTGGGTATCTATCCCACTGGCCACTCGGCCGCGCCCCCTGCCACTGCTGTGAAGGTGGACCACTTGTTCCGCTATACTGAGATGGCCTGAACTGACTATTATTTGGCCAATCTGAAGAAGTACAATTCAAATGATTCCCATGAACGACAATATCAATATTAATTCGAAAAATATAGGTATTACTTACTGTACATCTGTGGCCTATTCTGACCATATTGTGAATAAGTTTGCTGATCTTTCGCAAAATCTGGATGCCGCCTTGGTGGTTGTGGTCCAGGTGGCGGCATATTTTTTGGTTGTTGTTGATAAGATGTTGAATTTGGCGTACCAGGCTATAATGAATTTGAATTAATAATTATGATACTACCGAAAATTAATGCGGTCGGATTGAATGTCTCTGAATATATAACTCCCTCCTATATCCAATGATTTTCGAAGAGTTGCCAAATTATATATATATACATATAGGTATTATGACGTACGGAGGAACTATTTGAATATAAAAAGTCGTCGCTGACCCAGCTATTTTTTAAACCAGGTCAGGTGGAATGTGATGGTAAGGAGCGAAATTGAATGATCATCTATCTACCTTTACCTGATCGGGTCTGTAGTAGTCTTGCTGGGGCGCGTAGGTACCCGCAGGAGGCTGTGGAGTTGGCGGCCCTCCAGTAGTGGTCGTAGCACCGCCGTAGGATGGTCTAGGTTGATAGCCACCGCTCGGAGTGTTTCCCATTCCATATCTGTTGTAATGATCCTGGGTACTTGCGGGAGGCGTTTGACTGCTTCCAGGACTGGGGGGCGGAGCACCAGAATCGCCCCCAGAGTACGGTGGATACGGCGATGGTCGAACGGCAGGAGGGTATCCAGGATTCGAAGAATACGGCGAATACTGATCGGATGGTGTTCCGCCAGGTCCAGCTGCTGGATTAGGATACTGATTATAACCTCCTATTCCGAAAAAAATAATCACGGTTTTAGAATATTTCAATTCACATCCCCTGGAAAGGAATCTACATAATAGGTTCTATCGGATTGGATATGTTTTGAATTAACATTCATTTAATGGCAATTGAAAGAAAAATAAATTATGACAAAACATATCTTTTCTTCATCAACCATATCTTGTCAACACCTTTCCAGGAGATTAAAATATCTTCCTTGTTCTTAGAAAATGAAATGAAAAAAAAATTATTTACATATTTATATAGTATGTATTATCGGAAATATTTGGAAAGTAGGGAGATAAGAAAGAAGAACCTTTTTTTTTTCTTACTCAAGACTTTATTGTCTTTTTTTCTCACCTGCCTACCCTCCCAATAATTCCGATAAGATACTTACCAATAAGGCGATTATCGCCATTCTAATAAATACATATATAAATATTGTATATATTTTTATATATAAATATGTGTCATATTTTTGCAGTTGAATCGAATTATAAATGGATAGTTATTGGAATAAATTAGACGATAAGTTTCATTGCTGCAACCCAATAACTATTCATTTATATATGTACATACATTCAATATTATTAACAGAAGCAAAAGGAAAAAATAGGCAGAATAATCATTTCATTCTAAAAAATAGAAGACACGATTTCAGGCAAGCCAGAAAAATGAGGTTGCTCACCTCCTTGACCACCGCTATAATTTTGACCCTGTTGTCGAGGGGGAGCGCCAGCAGGATAAGGTGGGTGCTGGCCACCAGCGAATGGGCCTCCTCTCTGATTAGAACTTGGCGAAACGTCATCGAATGGATTTGAAACGTTAACGTTGTCACCAGCCCCGCCAGCAGGGCTGGGGCCTCCTGGTGCACCTGAATTGTTCAAATGATTCACGTTACCAGCACCTATAAGATAATAATGCATCTGAGCATCGTTCATCAACAGAACAAATTTCCAACAACAGGGAGAATTGAACAAATATCAACATCAATTTCAGCACCTGGAGAAGGGCAAGTAGAGACGTGGACAAGACATTTTTTATTAAACGTCAATTAGATATACATAGTAGAAAATTCCTTTCTGGCATGTACATAGAATTGTCTTCCCATTAATAAAATCACTATCGGATTCAGTAGGATAATTCAAATCATCCAACTAAGGGAAAAATTTCAAGGGCAATATTTTTGTCAAACAGGAGGATATCATTAAAAAAAATTCAACTGGCTAGGATGATTTCTCGAAAATTAAATGACTATTCAAAACATGAGTATCTCATAAAGACGTATTGGACAGAAATTATATAATATTTCTGGTTATGAAAAGTCAAACGATCGAAAAGTAGCGGAATAGAATAAGTTTCGATAAAATCTTAGCGAATTCAAACTAATGAAATATCATATTGTTCAATCGGAATAAAAAAAGAACGTGATTCGAAACTTGAAAAACCATACCATATGCAGAGGTTGAAATGTTGTCATTTCGGTGAAAAGATAGTTGGGCACCAGCTAAATGGATAGTTGAACTGAACATTGGCACCTTCAGAAAAATTTTTCGCATCAAACTACATCGAAATAATTTCTATTAAAGAACGGTCTTCGAGATTGGAACATACAACATATTGCAAAATTGTGTATCAACGAAAAAACAGAGCAGGATAGCATAATATGCGGAGCATGTGACCATATTTTTCCAATACCCAAGAAACAGGAATTGCGAATGAAATGATTATCAAAGCATCCAAATCAAATGCCGAATGATATAAGGGAAAGTAGCTTTTGAATAATAATTCTAGCGAACAATGAGAGATCATGATATTATAAGATACATATTTACTACAATAAAAATAATATGTTTTAATGAATATTCTCATGAAATGAAATACATAGATATGGGATTAATTCATGAGCTCTTGTAATCGGACACGTTCAGAATTTATCAATGCGAAAGGGACCGTTTAAAGAGGACATGTTTACATCTCTCATGCATAATTTCTATATTGCATTTTAGAAAAATTCGTGTCTTAATCTTCAAAATAGATTTATTCGAAAAATTTAAGTGAGAAGTAGGGGGATTTACCAACAGTGGCTAGACCGTTTATATCTTTTTTTTTTGAGAAGGGCGAAATTCGGATATCTACAAAAATATTAATTATGTTAATTTAAATTTATTGTTCTCGATGGAGGTTCGATCAGGGTACGATTTTCTTAAGCATGACGATTACAAGAATATTCTTGTATTCGCCAATATGTATATTGAGATGGCTACGCCTAAAAAAGTGTAGAAAGAATATTTATTTTATATTTATAGATATTCTGTCTATTGAAAACGCCACTAATTCAACACACAGGTTCGTAATTTCCAAAGACAACATAAATTATTCCGAAGAAGAAGAAGAAGTTATTACATGAAGCTTGGAATGGGGATGCATTTCGAGTTTTAGGAGTCCAGCTTTCATATATACAAAATTTGTTTATGGTTCACTCAATCTTCCATTTTCAACTCTCAAACTGAGTGGATCGCAGCCATGAAGCTATGATTTATACCCAATTTTTGTATTAATTCCCGATTAACATTCTAAAGAACAGGAAGATTTTATTCATTTTTTTTTCCTTTAGTTGCCGGGCGGTTGTAGTTTATTACTTGCTAGTAGGAATAATGAACAAAAAGAGAGGACGTTTCCTGATCAAACCTCAAAGCCATTGAATTGAAAGATGATTTAAAGATTTTCAAGAAGAGTCATGCATAATGATTGATGAATGAATGAATGATTCTGAAACGATAGAATGAAAAATCATGCTACTTACCACCGTGAGGAGAAGGCGCGTTGGCTTGAGAGGAAGGTCTCTGTCCGGTATTGTAATCCTGGTTGGGGCCCGGTGGGTAACCATAACCGTAACCGTCCAGAGAGCCGCCACCAGATCCAGGAGCAGGGAAGGAATCCTGCGAATTCGAAGATCCGGGGGATGGTACGGAGGCAGCTTTGGTGCTCTTCTTCTTAGAGCTAGCTTCCACTTGATTGATGATCGGCTGCGGGTCTATTCCACCCCTATCGAACTGACATTCGTATGCCAGCAAATTTTTCGTGTAGTGTTTCCTCAGCGTGTATGCGGCGCTTGATGATGCACCTATACCTAACAGTCCAGCTATGTCTTTCCATGTCTTGTTTTTGGTCACTTCCATGAAACCACCCCTTTCTTTCACGTAAACGTATAGTCTGAAGAGATCAAGTGGGTTTTTTGAAATAGTCGGACAAGTAGTTATCGGCGTTCTTCGTTCGTCCATGAACGCTAACAACTTATCCAACCAACCTCTCCTGTCCGGACTATCGTCCATTTCGTACAGTTTTCCCAGGCTGTCCGTTTTCTGAAAAAAAAAGGGAGACCATGTGTCAAGTTAAATTTCCAGGATGAATATTACATTTTCTGTTTATGTTAACTACACTGAGTAACTAAGAGTAACATGTTGGTGCCTAATAGGGTGCCTTCCGGTTCGGGTTTTCTCGAATTCCAACCGAAATGCGATTATTGTATCAGAAATTCAACTGAACGATGTGAATCGTAGTCAGTTTTTCATGGAAAGTTCAAGAAGTGTTCAAATTTCTACCTCATTTGTGGACACAACCTACGTACGTGCCATTTTAAAAACTGGCATAAATCTACACTACGAGATAAAGAGGGAGAGCTCTCCGTAATACGAAAAAATAATTGTTAGAAAAATATTAGTATAAAAAAAAATAAGAACCTTGGAGCGGTAGGTGTCCGGTGGCGGCACGTGGCTGTTAAAAACCTGTAAATACACAGAATTAGTTTAAGAACTATGATTCGAATAAAAGAAAGTTAATTACATAAATAACAAGTTCGTTTTATTATTATTATTCGAAGGGAGCTGGACTAAAAATCCGTACAAATATATTAAATTCAAAACAGTATATTAATCGAGAACTTTATGATTATGTTTAATTTATGATAAAAGTTTTCTCAAATATTGATGATGATAAAAAAATTGGAAAAGATTAATGAAAACAATTCAATGAATTAAAGGTAACGTGGATTTGTTGAACGATCAGGGGAGGACCACAGACCCAAAGTTCCTCCCCAGCTGTGCCAATTATTGATCTTGTGTGTCAATTGAGAGTTTGGGCAATCGTGAGGTACTAGTTAGAATGTATGCACCAATCAAAAATGGTCTTTTAGACCAGAGTATCGTCTTAACGTTCACAAAAACTCAGTGGAATGTAAGAAATAGTAACGAATAATTAATACTCAAGTTGAGAATTTTGTTTCAAGACCAGCTTCCAAGTAATTTATATTTAAAAAGGTATTGTATTGAATTTTCTCAGCTTCAGACAAGGTAAAAAATTATAACACTCACAGGACTTGCAGGCGTTCTAGGCCAATTAGGGCTGCTTATTTCACTATACTCTTCGTGTATGGAGTTCATACTGGCAGCACCCGGAGAAGGTACTGTGCTCTGAGGCGTTGTGGGATGACTGTAATGTCCTCCCATGTCGTTTTTTCTACCAGATTTCGGTGTTGTACATTGGGGATCCTCTCCAGAGGCAGCAGATGCATTGGAAAGTGTGGACTGTTGACTTCCCTCGTCAATGGGAGCACCATCGGGACCAGTTGTAACTACGGAAGTCACTGAGCCGGCAGAGGCTGTGGATACATGGGCCCCCATGCCACTTTGAGCAGTTGTGGTTATACCATTATCCATCATATTATCGGGTGGAACCGAGTGTGAGTTTGGAGTTGAACTAGGTGGTGGCATGGGGCCGTCATGCTGAGAATGACTATTGGGCATCGGTTGGCTACCTGAAGAAGGTATATTTGGCGGGCCCATACTAGGATTATTCGGGGGACCCATACCACTATGGTGGTGACCAGGTGGCGGGGGACCCATATGGTAAGTTTGAGGTGGACCAGGACTGGGTGGAGTGCCAGATATCGCACCGAACCCCATTTTGTGTTGCAAATGATGTTTGAGGTAGTGAGGTGGTCGTGGAGATGTCGGAGCTTGCGGTGGACCATTTCCCTTCGAACTAGGGGGCGGTGTTGGCCACCCTTGTTGATAAGGCTGAAATTGCGAGTTAGGCATATGGTTCGGCTGCCTACTCTGATACTGCTGAGGTGTCATTGTGTTTGAAGGAGGCGCTTGTGAAACTGGCGGACCGTAGCCTTGACCAGGGTATTGTTGTGATCGTGGAGGATATCCACTTCCCTGTGGGTATTGCTGATTGGATTGATAAAGTGACATTTGCTGCGCTGTAGGCGGACCAGACGGTGTCATTCCTGGATGTGTTTTGTAACCATGGGCCGTGTGAGTGGGATGAGGTGCAGGGTGTGTGGTTGGGTAGCTGCCAGGTACAGTGCCTATAGGCGATTGACTGATTCGTGTTGGCGCTCCACTATCAGAAGGTCCACTGGATGGCCGAGGTGGCATAGGAATGTTCTGTTGACCTGTATTCACATTGAATATTAGTTGAAGGGTACATCATGATCGATTCTAATTTGTACATACCGACTGCCGGCGACATCGACCTGGACCCTGTTGATCCTGTCGGCGAAGGAGTGGGTCTCATACCCTGCGAATTCGGTGTACCTGGAATCGGCCCACCAGAACTGTCGTTGCTGTTGCCGCCACTCAAATCCTGGCAAAAGCAATAACAATCAGATCGATGCCAGTGAAAGTATAATCAAGACTATCATCACAATTAATAACGTAAATACATCATATGTATTTGTTATTTCCTGGTCGTAAATATGTATAACCGCAAATATTACGACCATATTTATCATACACATTAAAAGCTTCTGACAATACCCAAATACCGGCATAGATTTGGCTGAAGGTTCTTTTCTGGAGACGCAAAAACCCCAAAAATTTCCCAAATAACCATGCTACTACGTTATTTTTTCATATTCATATCACAGGTCATTTTTATCACTGAAAATACAATTCCATAATTATAATGAACAATATCAGTTATTTTCGGGTTCATTTCACTGTGTGCCAAAAAAACTTAAAGAATTCTCAGGGAATCTGCGGATCTGACGTTTAAATGAAAAAAATTAAGGTCAATGATTCGTACAATGACATAAAACAATTGAACAAAAAAAATTATGACACATTCAATAAAACCTAGTGCAGTAAGAAAGTTTCAGATGAAGAAGAGTAATCTAAACCGGCTTCAACAGCTTCGGTCCGGTTTCCTTTCATTTCTAAGACAAACAAGAGTAGCAAACAGCTGGCAACACTGCAGTTCAGCAATGGCTATGAGCCTCTGACATCGAACGATTGTTGGGCAACAACACCTTGTGTATTGATGCGATATTTAAAACTGCGTTGCCAGATTAAAAATTTTTACGTTTTTACTCTCAATCAGCACACTGAAGATGTGATTTTTCATAGACTCGCACCACTTTCATGAATTGGCTATACAAAAATTTCATTGAAGATCATAGACACATTCACCAATTAATTCTAATTCATGTAATTCGATACTTATTTTGATTTTCTGCGAAACTCATGTACTGGTGTTCAACTGTCTATCCGATTAGGAAACAACTCACTTATAAATTAGTGATCCATCATGAAATGTGGTAATATGAATGCAATAATTGTATTTTGAATGATATGATATACAGACATATCCATATGCAAAATTTCAATGATTTTTCACTTCTGAAACCACTCAGAAGGGATATCAACGTAGATTCGTTCAAAATTTCAGGCAACCATGTTCCCCGATTCTACACACCGAAAATTAATTGATCGTTCTATTGTGAATATGTTTTTTTTTATAGTGGTAAGGGGTGAAAACAGGAAGACTGTCTATGTTAAGTCCTTTTATCCATAAACCAACGTTTCGATTGATCAATGCAAGCCTTCTTCAGGGTTCAATAATATAAAGTAAATTGAAAATAAATACATTGGTTGGTAATGGTGGTAAGTGATTGTAAACTGTCACAACACAGTTTTCGCTTCGATTTGCGCTTTGTTTTGAGTAATGCGAAATTCCACTCGAAGCGAGTAGGTAATCATCCGGGAGATTTTTGCCAATGTGAATGCAGCCGGACATTCAGGAGATGAAAGAGCGATGTGCCAGATGGACCGTACGTATATAACCGGATATATAGGCGCCCTTTTACACCATTGGGTTTTTACCGTCGGGTTTTTACCCGATGAAAACGGTTGTTTTCAGGTGAAACCCCGACAAAGAAAACCGATGATGTGAAAGGAGCCGCAACGTTCATTATTCAATTGAATAAACGAACTATTAGGCTCCTTTCACAAGACGGATTTTTACAGTAGGGTTTTTACCTGAAAACAAACGGATGAAAAATTATTCATCGGGTTTTATCCTTACGGTGCGCATATTCCACTGTCGAATCCAAATGCCTCTCAATGCGACCAAATCATTAACTTCGGATTCAAGTGATATCGGGGAGGAAAAATAACTGAACCGTACGGATTAAACCCGATGGTATGAAAGCTACCGTGCCACCTCCATATCCCAACGGGGATTTATATGCCGGACGGCGATCAGCACCGCCGAAAGTGTCATCCGGTTGTTTTCCAGTGCGAAAGTGATCTGGAACACGTGTGAGAGATGCGTTTATAGTTTATATCAATGTAGGATAGAAATCTGAGTGAGGCAGATTGAAATGACCGAAAAAAATGGATGTTAGGATGCGGGGTAAGGGACTATGAAAGTTTTAAAAAACCCGCTATATACAAGAGGTTACCAAATGAGTACGAAAGTTTTAGGAGGTCGAAAATTATAATAGTGCTTTTATGTAAACTTAAGCTCTTGGGCCGTTCCTTGCAAAGTAACACACTTTCAAAAGTAAGTAATTTTATAATTTTTTTATTGGACCTGCTGGACAGTTGAAGGAATGGCATTTCGTGGGTATATTCTATCAATAAGAAGGCAAACTATGAATATGTATTTCCTAATTAAAAAATATGTAGTATGTATGTATGTGGTTATCAAGTTGCTTCGACTTCTATTGTAGCCTCCATATTGGTAGAACATGGTAGAAAATGTGATTTCTTCAACTCTTCGACACTTTTTACATAATTTTTTTCTCTATTATGAAAGACCCCCTTTAATTTTCGCAAATCAGCCCCTAAATATTTTTGCACTTATTTGGTAATACCCTGCATAAACTGGAGAATATCCAAAATCAAATTCGAGGGTGGAAAAGCAGTTCGCGACTGAAATCGGAATTACCATAGATGTAAAAATACATACTTCATATTCATTACAAGGAATAATTCGTACAATCTCCTTCTCTAGTGATTAAATTAGGGTTACAGTGGATTACGTGGGTGAAAAAGCCCATCCTTCCCTTCTTTACATTGCTGGAGGATGTGTTACTTTTGTAAAATAGTCTTCATTTGATGGTCTTGCATATCAGCTGCAATTGTTCCACATATTGTGTAACAGTTACTGAATGCAGATAAGCTAATGGTCGAAGTCAACATCACCCTCCATGAAAATTCAAACGTTATATACCGAATTAGGGGGGTCAAGGTCGCAGCTGATTGTCACATAAAACATTAAACCAGATTTAATGCGATCGTCGTCGGGAATATACACAACAAACTGTTGTTGAGAAAGGGACTGCAATGACGGAATTCCGCAATTTATAACAACAGTTTTGATGTACCTATTTATTGTATGTATGCGTTTGTACAATATCATCATTATCAATTTACCTGATGAACCAGACTATTTGCAGTTGTTGACAACTGATTCTCAATAAATCTTTCATATCTTTTCCATATACATATTATCCGTCAATTTTTGTGTATCCACACTATACCTCTCCATAAGCATACATTCCGTCGTCGCTTCGATAAAAGAATCACTTTGATACAATACACTCGATGCGGCCGGACCATTATAAGATATGAAAACGAGACAGAAGACGTCAAAAGTAAGTTCGCGAGAATATTTTATAACTATGGTATGAAGACGGAAGGTTTGTATATGGGAGGTATAGTGCGAATAATTCCTTTCTTCGTTAACAGAACAATATTTTATGTAGAGGGAAAGGAGAGGATATGCAACCATAGGGTATTTATAAATGATCGTAACACCGAAGTGGGCGGCATTTTTGACATTCGGTTGAAAAAAACCCTTTAGTAAGAAACAGCAAGGAGTAATTCAATTTTATTTCATTAAAATATTATTTCTTATTATGTTCATTTTTACGTTGTTCAAGATTCAGAAGTCAGAATGATGACAGAGAAAGATAAAATCAAAATGGGGTTCTCTACTAATTAGAATAATGTATATTTTGAATCGGAAGCATAGCTTGTAAGGATTCTCACCTTTCTGGTGTTAACGCAGCCATCAACTACAATTTCTTGTATCGGGGAAAAATTGGAATAATTGACAACGTTGCAAACGAACGGACAACGGAGGTAAGTGCAACGTCAACCGTCCAGTGCAGCGTACTGTAGCAATCATTGTTGCCGCCTCTACATATCTCCAATCAATAACGAACAGAATACCGGCATAAGAGCGGCAACGTTGCAAACGAACGTCATCGGCTTGCAAAACAACACAAGGGAACGTAACAAACGGAACGAATAAAGTTTTATTTCTGACTCTAATCCAATAGGCTTTGTTTTTAAAACACAACTATTCATCATGTACAATATATTTCAATTATTGTATGTATTATAATAGATAGGTGGAGCGAATCATCAAAAAATGGGGGCTCTTTTGATCGAGGATATAAATTTATCGAATCATAACACGATATTTCGAATGCGAACTCAGAAAGTCATATTTAACAATAGAAAAACACCTATTGATTCATAAAACATATAAAAAAAATGAATTTCTAGAGTGAATGCCTGAACTCAGCTCAAGGATGAGCCGATGATTATACCTACTTGATATAATTTATTTATATTACATATTGAAGAATATTACGATCGACAAAGTAATAGGAATTGAGATTATAACAACTGAATATCGCATTACTGGAACTGAAGAATGATTATACTAGAAGTAGTATATGTGTTTTGAAGTTGAATACCTTTTTTTAACGCCACCTAATGACCTGCTTTTAGATACATCAAAATTATCTCTGCCAAATCAGTCGAGGAATTCGCACATTCTCTAGATAACGCAAGTAGTAATATTGATTTTATCCCTCACAGACACAACAAATCAGAAATGAAAAAGTTCCACATATCTTTTATGTTCCGTTATATCTGCTACAGAAACAATAGGACATTTTACAGCCGAAAAATCGGCGCCATTCAAATATGTAGTTCCAAATTGAATGGTGCAGTACTCCAAGTGAAAAAATGAACAAGTTATAGAGGACTTGTTCAAATTCATGACCAGAGCGGTCACCCACCCAATTATTTGACTCGGTCAACGCTTCGCACTGCTTGGCTCACAGAGAAAAAAATTCCCAACATCTTGCGATGTAATCAGATCATGTGGAGGCAGTCGAAAGAATCGACCGTATGGAATTCGATCTGTCGACTACAATTTCATGCGAGTTGGGGCAGTCTCCTAGTGCATCATCTACGTAATTCATTGAAATTAATCGATAAAAGATTCAAAATGCGCAATCGGGCATCAAAATGGTATCCCATTATGTTATTCTATCGAAACTGACAACAATCCGCTTTTATCGGTAATTAAAATATTAATAGAGTCGGTCAGAAATTGATGTACTTAGTAAAATAATAATGGAATTAAATTTGTGGAATTCAACTACCTAATAACGAGTCAGTTTGCTGTTTTTAGTTGAATGGAAAAGTTAGTTGAGGTCACATCCATTCAATAAACCAGACAGTTTGTCACATTATAATAATAGATGCTCATCAGTAATTAACTGTGGGAAAACGCCAGAACTGGTCACAAATTCTGCTCGCGTAAGTAAAATATTGATGAATTACTTATTAATTAACTATCCTGTGGGTTTATTATGGACCGATCGATTTACGTAGCAATATGTTGGAGTAATCTGGATTTAACTACAATATAGTTAAAAAAAAAGTGAGGTGGATGTAGCATCACCACTGCGGTGTCTAGGCTTCATTGAAAAAGAAGGGAATGTTTACGAAATCATCCTTGAAAAAATCGAGTTCAAGTTCGAAACGAAATGAAACTTTGCAGGTCAGGCGGAAGTAATGCTCAAGTTTGAAAACAATTCTACCGATAACTTTCGTATTGGGAAAACCGTGAAATCAAAATAATTACATATAGGTAAAGTGAACACTTCAAGATGCGAAAGGGATTTTTCTTCGTTAAAAATCCCAAACGTCGATATTTCGTTTCCTTTTTCCGTTTGCCGTTCTTACTCTGATCGATATTTCAGCCGTTAAAGTATAAAAAAATCACATTTTCACACATTAGAATCATAAATGATTTCCCGCCATTTTCAATAAAGAAATAAGTGGAAGAACGATACATTACATTCACATTGTACATTTAAAGTAATATCCACCCCTTGCTTTTTTTGAGGCAACCCGCAAATCGACTCAATTTTTGGAAGCCAAAACTACATTCGACGCATAACGTTACATTCAACCACCCTTTCAAAACGATCAGCAACAGTCGATAAACAACGCTACTTTCGTTTAACCGTTCTTCTTATATATTATAGAAATAAATAACATATTCAAAATATTGTACAAGGTACAAACAGGGGAATTACAGACTTAAGGCCTATCCATCCATAGTTTCAGTTACTGAAAAGCTATTTGATTTCGTTTGAATGATGTATCTGTAGATAGATTTTAAGAGTTTTTTTTCCTTATCGTCAGTAACTGAAACGATGGATAGATATGTAGTTTGTTGAAAACAGCCGTTAATCGGCGAGCACGTTGAGCGAAAGATTATAGGTGATTGTAATGCGTCGATCACCCACACATTAAATTTTTAAGGCATGTGCGAAATGCAATAAAAATCCTTATAACACAAAAATAAACAAGAAGGAGCTTGATGAAACGTTATCGGTTGAAACATCGGTCAACTTATCTTTGAATACATTAACAAACCTATTAGCCCAGTCATTCTTCAACAGTCAATTAAGGCGATAACGCTCATTGAAATCACTTCCTGGAACTTTGGCATTATTGAAGTGATTTAGACGAAATTTCTCAATCGGTTAGAAAAGAAACGTCACTCTACTGATCGAAAAAAAAAAAATATTATAAGGAGGACATTTTCGTTATCGACTAAAACTTTCGTATATTACTGGAGGATGGAATTATACTAGCTACACTTCTAGAATTTTCAAGCATGAAGTATAAACTCAATGGCGTGAAAAAAAAAAAACATATATTTGATGGACGGAGTAGCTTCCTTTTTAGTCGCTCATTAGATTATTTTCAAATTCATTTCTCTAACCAAAGATTAATGTCATTATTTATTCCTCCCTGTTGTATGACATCAATGATGTTAAAGGGATCATTTGAAATTAATATCATAATATATATATATATATATATCCCTTAATACAGGTTTCCACTAAAATTGTTTGCAGATTGCAAATGTGGACATGCCAGATATCACTTATAAACAAATTGTTGTTACTAACTATGTATGTACCTATATCTTAGTTTAAAAACAAATAAAATAACCCGAAGAATTGAACGCGAACTTCCCTGATTTTGTTTTCGCGCTAGAGTAACATTTACGTAACAATTTCAAATGGCAGGTGGGAGTGCAGCAGCTTCAAGTTGAATGAAACTTCGTGTGATGCACCTGTTGAACCCGTTTTGCACCGAGTCTTGAGAAGACTTGACGAAGAGATTTGATAATATGTTTCCTCATAAATTACGGTTCACTCTAGACCTTTTTTGTCGGTCGGCTATCCTTTTCCGTTACATTTTGGATTGAGCTTTACGGTATCATCCATTCATGAAAATCAGGTTATGGGACCAGTTCGCAAAGTGGCTGAACAACACATCCCAGGCCCACCCTGTATAACACGTGGAAATCTCATATTTTGAATTAGGGCTTATGTTTATATAGGGCTACAGTTCAATTATACATACGCAGATTCTCTTATTCATTCTGTTCTCCGGTCATTGAAGTTATGGTGTTGATACAAGAAAATCGTACGTAAGGCAATCTTTATATCATATAATCGACAATTTAAAATCTCCTTCGACTAAAACTAGATCATGGTTGGAGATGGGGAGAAACCAACCCCCCCCACTAGATAGCAAGGCAACTCCAAAAAGATACCTATTCGATGTCGGCACTTCTTCGAACAAGACATTGATGAAGCTACCACCGTAAACGGCCAACGGACACCAATTCATTGTTCTATTTCAATTCAACATCTAGGTACCCGTTCTTAATAGAAAATCCTTTTTTTTCTGCGATACGCCGGAGAACACTGCATTTCATCTCATTTACCATGCCGTTTTCGAGTTATTTTCGAATTAGGTTATGATTTTTCAAATCAATCTGAAATATTGAATTCAATTTCCCAGAAAGTTGCCAAGGAACAAAGAACAGATCAATACAAACGTGTTCGAATGCTTAGAAATCCCCTGAATGGTTTGATGTTTCAAATTCTTCAGAATATGAAATGAGGATACCCTATAGACCATCGATACTGCCGGCCAATTCCCTTGATTATAGCGACTCTCGGAGCATGCTGGCCCTGGTTATATATATATATATTCTTTTGAAAGTCAGCAATACATTTTTAGTTATCAAACAATATAGCGTATGTATAAGTTTTAGCAAAGGTTAGTGTAACGGGGTACCATACAATTTAGAGTATGATACAAGAGCTTAGGGAAAAACCTCAGTAAAAAAACCCTGGTTATTAACCGTGGAGACAAACAGAGCAGCTGAAAAACGTGATGTTTATCACGTTTGTATCGATCGAAAAATCACAGATGACAAACATTAAAAGAAACGTCGTTAAATGATGCCAAAAATGAAATAAAATAAATCCTCAGCCAGTAAATTGGATATAATAAGCATACAAGCAACCTGAATCAGACTCGTATACGTAATAATTAACAGTTTCAGTCGGATATTAATAACTCGTAGTGTTCAACATTCTCTTTACCAGTGAAATACTACGTTAAATTCAGCGAAAGATTTCGGAAGGACCTTTCCATAATTCATTGCCCGAGGAAGGTCAGTGCCAGGTAAACTATGTGGGTATTTATGTGAAATGGAACCGCACAATTTTGAACTGGATCATTGGACGATGCTGGCTATCCAAATAATTTGCCGATATCATTCCCTGAAATTAATTGATGAGCACAAACACTATAGATCTAATCAAATAGAAAACTAGTATTTGGCACTCAAAATAACGTTTTGAAGATCATCTTGCGGCTAGTAATTTCTAATTTACAGAACATTTTTCCTAGTGATAAGATTCGTGACGAAATTTCGAACAAATGCAAACTAGATTTCACTTGAATTGGGTCAAACTCCGCAACCGAAAACACAAGGTGGATTTTGCGAACGAAATCATAGCATCGGACCATCAATATCCTCTTAAAGTTATTGTAAGTGCCTAGCTCATTTCCTTCGAAAACTTAAGTGTTTACGGACAGACGAACAGGATTGATTTTGACCACGAATTCATTATCAGTCAGTCCTAACCGTTTGAACCACTTTTCCGCCCTTGTGGAAATGATACCGTCCCTTAAAACAACCATAAGTGTAATGTGTGTGTGTGTGTGTGTGTGCTGAGTTGAATTTGCCACAGGCCACCATGAGATTTATTATTGCTCCTTCGTCAGTATCATGTCAAGAAGTATAATTTTTTTTTCGTCCATTAAATATTTCACTGATATCATGAAATCAATGAACCAACCAATGATTCCTCGATTCGGGATCGGTGTGGTGTACCATCAACATAACTTCACTAATTACAACCGGTGGTGGTGTAATATCAAAAACTTTATAGGATCTTATCTACATTCTTCGATACACCTTATATCAAAAAAGCATCTTTTCATTCATGTTATTACTCGGAAATTCAGTTGTTGAGGAAATTTTGTTTCACCAATTTCTGAAAATTCAAAGGAAGATGCTCTACTGAGAAAAGCGTCCTGCATAGAATTTTTTAAAAGTAAATCAATTAATTTCAATTTTGCGCCTCGGTCAATATAATGTTTCATTACAGTACTTACAGCTGCATCCGGCCCATGGGCGTTAGGTGTGGTAGGCTGTGCAGGCCTATTCGGAAATCCCTGATGCTGAGGACTGGGCGGTAGACCTGATCCAGGACCTGGGGAATGACTTGGTGCCGCCGATTGCGGAGAGGGCTGACTAGATGTAGTAGCGCCCGAACTAGGTGGACCTGGACTGCTGGGCGGGTGTTGAGAGGGTACCGAATGACTGGGCCAGCCCGTGCGTCCAGATTCACCGTAGCCGGCCGTAGGTGTCGAACCGCCATAAGGCGACGATATCTGGAAAAAAAAGTATCAAAAGTTCAGTGAGATTCCAATATTTCGTTTTAAGTCTCCAATGAAATTCGGCGAAAAAAAAAATACATAGTACATAATTTGATTTGCGCACATATAGGTGTATAACTGCATACAGAATTCGTTTATATTCTATTTGCTGTGTTGCTATTGAAGAGTTGAATAACAAATAAATAAATACATGTTTCCTTAAGTGGTCAGAATCCAAGAAACTTCAACTGTGTTGAAACATCCAACATAGATAATGTGCACAACCAAACATCGATTTCCCCCACAGGTGATTTCTCCTAGAATAACTCAAAATATCCCAGGTGTGCTCAATAGAAGGTAGATCCGAAGATCGTGATGGCCACGGCAACGTTCACAATAGTCCAAGATAACTTTAACTACAAGTGATTCGCCACAAAAGACGACCGTATCCATTTTTGGTTACAGTGCACTACGAGTGTTCAGTCTGGTGGCAAAAACAACGTACCAGTGTGGTACATAAATGAAAACTGATCGTTTGCTTATTTCACCTCTCAATATATTTCGAATGATTCATTCCAAGTAGTTCAATATTCCAGAAAATAGATAAATGTCACTTCCAGTTGTTCCACAAACACAACCGAAAGAGTCATTCTATAACCAGACTCAACTGCAGTTATTACCATCTTAATTGAAACATATTTCTTTGACACGCATCAAGAACAGCATTGAACGAATTACCTTGATTGATCTCCCAAAAAATTAATGAGGTATCCACGTGTGTGTACATTTTCGAACAAGATAAACGTCTCATCATTGTTATTTCTGATACCTTACGGATCAAACCAAATTCGACTTCCTGTTAAAATTTCTGGAAAAAAATAGGAATCATAACCCACAATGTGGACGCAACCCCCTATCTTCTCTTTTGTTTTTAAGTTATAAGTGAATACTCATTGGGCCACCCTTTTTGAAAATCACTATTTTTTTGGAGAACTGGGTATATTTGAAAGAATTCAAGAGTTCCTGATACAAATTTCGAACAGTTCCTTCGAATCGTTTATTCTAATTAAAAAACAAAAAAACTTTTCAATTTATGCTGATAAATTATAGCTGTATAAGGTCAGACATTCGAAAAACCAAAACTTATTTGGTATGTTGGCAAAAGAAGATTTCCGAGTAACGACCGATGAGTTTAAAAAATATGTCAGAAGAGTTTAATCGGATAATGTCAGAAATTCGAGAAGCTATTTCGTATGTTGGAAAAAATTAATCTGAGATCTGAGTAGCACCCAAATCTACTCAGAACTTCAAAAAACAAGTGTCTTCTGAAAATTTCGGATCCAACTTCACATACGTGAATTTAATTTTACCACGAATGAGTAAAATTCAATGGTTTGAGACCATTATGGGGACAAATTTCGTAAATTACTTTAGGGGGAAAAGATTATGCACTTGTTCCTAGAAACAAGCACGAAAAAACAGACAAGATCTCAAAGACGTGTTTATAATCAGTGAAATCAATTGAAAAAGACATAACAAAGAAATCGATCTATGTAAAGACACTATTGAGGAATGCAATTAAAGAAAACACAGGAAACGTAATTTTTATACGGTGTTCCTACACGAAACAGACGTCATGAAAAATTTGTTACGTCATGGATTATTTCAACTACAACAAACAATATGTTACGATAATTGTAACTCAAACAACCTTGAAAACAGCTGTGTAATATTATCCTTTTATACTATCACAGAAGTTGAAAAAATTGTGACAGTTAAGATAAACAACATTATTATTTTTCAGATGATTGGGAGCGGTACACAGGATCTATAGGAATACAAGTACATATTCTTATTGTTTTCGAATATCCTAAGGGAAAGCTACCAGAATCTTCTGAATCAAGTGGAAAGAACTTTTTTATCAACATTGTTGGACGTGTACATCGTCAAGTACAAATCTATTTGAATTATTATCAAATTTTGTTTTTGCAAGGGCAAGTTCACCTATAGGTGTACTTCCACTTAATCATGCTAAAAACAAACATTTTTGGGTACAATCATTGGAAATAACAAAACTAAAAAAATACGAAAGAGGACAAACAAAATGATTACAATTTATTTCCTTCATTAAATGTGAACCTCTCACGGAATTCAGTTAGGGTCAGCTGAGGAGGTAATAATCCTATATCGGAATTCATCGAAATTTAGCTGTTCAAATTGTGAGACTATGACCAATATTGACACTATGAACAGGATTTTCTTCATTCCAATTTTAAAGAGATAGGGCCCGCAATTCAGTATTATTATACGGGTTCTTTATGAATGATTGTAACATCGCAGTTAAATAACATAGAATTTCAGAATTTACTCCCACTGCGATGTTATACATTATATGTACAATCATTTATGGATATTTCAGAGGGCGTAATAGTTATTCAAAAGGAAGCTTCATTGGAAGCCAAGTAAATTCTTCCAGTTTGTGATAGACATGGTCAAACTCAAATTCCGAAAACGAACCTCACACAACTGTTCTGCACACTCTGTTTTCGGTTGAAAGTAGATAATATTTTGATCTAAATACCTATTTAGATAAATTAAAAAAGAAACAAATTGCATAGTACTAGTAGTAACAGATAGGATGAAGTAGCATTCAGGTCGAAAATATCGAAGCAGCAATATCAAAGGTAGCTGTTAATGTAATCGAAGGGAGAATTTGAAAATACTCGATGGAGGATGCGGTTGACGTCAGATTTGTGACACGTCAGCTGATTGCATAATAACAAAGTGGGCGGTCTTTAATCGTATGTTAAGGCAAGTTCAAGGACGTGCTTGCATGTTTTGGTGCACTTTTGTAGACTTTGTTGTGAGATGTAGTAGGTACATGTGATACACATAAACAAAAAAACACGTGCAAAGCTCGATCTTTACGCCTGGGAAATGAGGAAATCCATTTAGACCGCGGCAAAGGTTCAATTTTCGCGGTCTAGCAGGCCTCAAGTGAGCAAGTGAGGGAAAAAACGAAAATAGGAAAAATAAACGAGACTCACCGTGCCTTGACTCCTGTAGGCTGGTGTTGCGGTAGGAGCTAACGAGGGTGCCCCGCTGTAAGGTCCCATCGGTTTCTGGGGCCAGCCTTGATTGTAGGGCTGGTCGTAGTTGTTTTGGTATCTGTGTGGCATTGGATTCGAGCTTTGTAACAGCTGATTGAGCGTAGGGGTCGGCCCCGTTTGCTGCGATATAGCTTGTCCGGACACGAAACGAGGCTGAGGGGGTTGGGAAAAGTTTGGAGTTGGCTGTTTGGGGCCCCCGAAAGAATGTCGCGGACCAAACGCGTGTAAACCTTCTCCACTATTATGCACTGCGTCCCTAGAGTATGGGAAACCGTAACCGTCCCCAGACGGTGGACCTTCCCCGGAATATGGTCCAGAGTCACCCGCCGACGTTGGGGCTCCAGAAACGGACGTTTCGTTTTCGCTGGTATCACTGACACACGGCCCTCCGGCCTGAACGGGCCCCACAGTTGTGTTATGCGTCGGAATTGCAGTCGATCCACCACTATTGCCGTCCTGTCGGTATTGACTCATTTCGATGGAGAGATTTTTTCCACCGGTATTTTTTGACTTCGAAATCACCACACTACCACCCGCGCGAACTCCACTCTTATCGGTCCCATTTTGCAACAAGGAATTCCGCACGTTAATATGCTGATCCGGCTGCACTTTTTCACTATTCACGTCATTTTGCTGCTTTTCGGCCTGCGTTGCAGCCATGTTAAGAAAAACGGCTGCGATCCAGTACGGCCGATGGTTGCCAATGCCAACACCCCGCCGTTAGACTCATCGATGGATGCTTTCTTTCATTTTCAGAGCATATTTTGCACCCGCGTCCTGTTAAATACATAATAAATTACTCACTTTATCACTCTTTATGTTCACTCAGTAAATACGGCCACAAAACATCAAGTACAATCCAAAATGATTGGCACATCTGACACACAACTTAATTTCGTATCTACTTCAATAACACGAATGGAGGTTATGGGTAGAATTCCAATTCCTACGCCACCATCTTGCGTTCTACTTTCATCATTTATTTCAACTCCTCACGTTTACATGCAATCTTACTCACCTTTCTAACAAATTTTCACTGGAATATCTAATATTTTCTACATATAATCCAAAAACAATCACAAAATATAACACAATAACTTCAGCACTACTTTTTTATGTCTCCAGCTTACGCCACTGTGGCGCTACTTTTTCGGAATAGACATGTCAACGCGCTTATTTGTCAGGAATGAATTGAATACGCGCCAATTTTGAAATGGCATCGGAGTATCAGACGCCACTATGCAATTATTATAATAGGAATGATATGATATATTATATCATTTGTTTCTAAGGAAACCCAGATATAAAGTTTATAGAATAAACATTGATCGCTTAAATATTTCAAGGCTTGTGTGTCGTATTCATTGAAAAATGCATAAAATGAGGGGAAATTTTTCAGCAATTCATGAATTTATAATTCTATTATAGAATTTATTGAAACATGTGAACTGAGTGTAATTCTGAACAACAATTCATAACAGAGTTCTACAATTCCTCTGAAAGCGAGCTTGTAAAAAAACCTTTCCTTATGCTTTATAACTCGTTCGACATGCTCATCGCAAAAATTTCACAAAAAAGAATATTTTGAGTAATGAGTATTCTCAAAAATATTTAAACAGAAGATCCTTCGGCCGGATTTTGGTCTTGGACCAATTTAACCTGCGCGTTCGTATCCTGAACCTACCCTGAAAATTTCGAGGTGCTAGCTCTTTTCAACATAACATCCCCATACTTCCAGAGATGTAATGTTTTGAATAAGAATAGTATTCTGTCCGAGCAAAATACAAAATATGTAAGTTAAGGGTTATTACGTTTTCACCAAATTAAGGAAATTGTAGATAATCGGATCGATTTGTTCTTGAATATTATTATAGACTAATGAAGGACCTTTATTAGCCTATGACTATTATAAAGTTTAGCATATATATATAAAACAATTTAGTATGAGTTCTCGGAAAAAGCGAAGGGGCAATACTCCTTTTAGTGTGTATATATATATAAAATCAGTTATGTCATATTTAATAATCATATATCATCAAAATGGCAATGATCAATTTCTTTTAATATGTATATTTTATTATTTTTCATGGTCTTATTGGCGTTGAACTCTATTTTCAATTGAAAATATTAGTCAACAAGAACTTTTTTCATTGGGACATGAAAATATGAAAAGAACAGTGGGGCAAAAAAAATACTTAAGAGTAGAAGGACAATTATATATTCATCTTTGAATATTTCTCATAAGCTTCAATTGTCTGCATAACCAGTCAAAAATAATAATTTTCCTAAATAATTATTTACTTGATACTATCTTGACTATCTATTTTAATTTTTAATAAATGAATTCAAAGTATAGCACACAAAGCTCCTTCACAATTATCCTAAGTGCAGCTAACAACATAATAGTGGCCTATTTTTTATAGAACATAACTTCTATTCACTTAATAGAAAAATTTTAACAACTGTCTAATATTATTTCACATTTGTTATTGAAATTTTGGTCTTTTTATTATCGAAAGAGCATATTCAGATATTGATTGCATCCAATATTGATCCACGTAACAACTTAAAATACAATCCCATTTTGGAAAATTCTTGTGCAAACAAAACTTATCTTGGATATTGCCTTGGTTTATTGAAATCCAGTGCTATAAACGAAAATAACTATTCAGCTTTGAATACCCTAAAAATATTACCTAGCCCTGTTTCCACTTGATGTTTTATGTTTGAATTGTGTTTTAGTTTTTGGTTAATTTTTTTATTTTGAACAATTCTTCTGTTAGGGGTTTGTACAGGGTGTTTATAAATGATTGTAATATAATAGTGAGATTTGAATTATTTTTTGACCTCCATACTAATGAATTCTGTGGAATTTTGAAATTGAGTCATTCTAATTATTGTATTCCCAATTTTATTGAAATTTTGTGAACTTCAGTATCTGAAACTGTGAAAGTTATTGAAATCTGCAATATGAGAATATTTCTGCGCTCACTGCTATGTCGAAATTGTTTGAGAAGACCCTTTTTTAATGATCTTGTATACTCCTCAGTTATTGTTTTCAGTCACAAAATTTGTTTAAAGGCAATTTCTTCTTTCAATGGACTGAGATACTCCCACCGGGTCCAAGAAAATGTGAAAGCTTCCTTTATACTTGTGAATTCCTGGAGTCACTCCTGAAATGAAAAATAAATTTATATTCTTAAATCAAGGGATGAATCTGATATGTTAGTACAAAACTATATTCTTCAGTATGGGGAATAATTATCATTAAAAAAAAACGACTGATCAACAGTCTTATTTTCTGTATGCCATCAAAATTAATTTAATATATACTTAGCATCACGTTGAATATGTAATTGAATATACATGGAAAAAATTAATTCAACACAAGTCAGCACAATATTCATGTCACCTATTTTTAATCCCTTTTCCTCACCATAGACCACTTGTGGAAGCTGTTATCCCATTTATATTCCTCAATAATACATAAAGGAGTCATAAGTATGGTTATGATTCCTATTAGAACTATGGTTCTAATAGGAATATCCATTCATCAGTTTATGTGGTAGGCAGAGAGAGTTTGCCTCTTGAAGTAACTTTGAAAAACCATCTCACACCTGTACTAACAGTTTCTCAACCAAAAAGTTCTTCCTCAAACGTTCTTCCAACATAAATTCCAAAGGGTGTTTACCATGGGGAACTGCCTCCAAGTATTGGAGGAGGTTGAAGAATGATTTCTGCGATCTATATATTCTTCTATATCCCAGGGACATTTTAGATCATTTGGAATCATCATGTAGGGCCTCTACCCTCATGGAGACAGAGACAGTTTGTTTCTGATGGAGCAAAGATTATACCTAACCTAACTCTATAATATCTGGTATATAGCTTTGAATCAGAAACAACAACATAGTTGTCTCTGCTTTGAACATATTCAAGATTTAACCCTGGCATAACATCATTGAACAGCTGAATCTGAGAAAATCTTTGATCTGAGTCTGGCTGAATTCAGAAAACACTTTATGCATAGAACCCATAGAAATTTAAGTTAGGTTAGTACATAGACTCCGAATGACTTAGTATATCTATGACCTAACCTAAGTTAGTTGATTTCTATGGATTACCTCTGGAAAGCACAGAACACTAACAACTCAACCAGAGATATCTATCTATCTTTGGAGTTAACCCATTGCACTCTATGGTAATACCATAGAGTTCAATGAGTTAACCTAACCCAAGTCTATAATATTTGATGACCATTAATTCTGTGCTGTTGGCCTGTTGCTGTTATGTAGCGAATGATGAGGTTACCTGACATTAAATGGTTTCTAATACAGAAAAATATCTAACAAAAATCTGAAATTTTGTAATATAATGGCTACGAAAGGTTCACATTACACACCCTTAGGTACTGATGGAACGGACCATGCCTATAGACAACGTATTGCTGCTCAATATCAAATAAGGTAATACTTTGTTTCAAAAATATGCCACATATTTGAATAAATGCCAATTGTTCAACTAATTGTATGTTGATTATTGCAGTGCTTTGAACAAATCAAGACTTAAATATTGTATATTTTTTCATTACCTATTATTCTTTGCAATGTTGGGAAAATTATCATCTGATATTCTAGACAGATTAGATGTATTTATTTTAGAGATTGAGGAACTAAGAATTCCACAAGTAAGATATGACTCACAATTCAGAGTGAAAATCCTCACTACAATATGTTTTAGCCGTTATGGTGGGAGTATGCCTGGTGTGTTAGTTTAATGCTTTCTTTCCTATGCCTGGCTGCCATAAAAAAGAATCGAGTAAAACCTATGAATCAGTATATTGCAGGTTTAATTGTGTTTGGTTTCATTCCACTTCTATATGCAGTTATTTATTATTTCAAAGACGTTATTGTCTACTTGATGGCTAATAATGAGGAAGATCTTGAAGATGTACAGTTCTGGCAGGTATAAATAACAATATATAATTATCTGCGCATATTATAGATTGAAACTGATTATGTTTCAGGGTTACCCCTATGGTCTTCTTTGGTATGCTTTTATACTCCTAGCACTACAAGTTCACATATTTTCTATTTATTTTGCATGGAATCTCTTACAAGCATGGAAATCAAAGGGACTCAAGAAAACCGACTGAACATTCTCCAGACTACTTCTGGCAACCATTCACCTCCTGTTTGTCATAGCAATAGAAAAGACAATGTTGCTCATTCACAATTTCTTGTTTGACACAGAAATTCTATGTATGTTTTCTTGGTGGATTGATTGTTGAATTTTATTAAACAATTTATTTTTAAGTGTTTTTAATTGCCTTTTATTATCAAGAATTCTTACATTTGCACAGTTAACAAATTAAAAGAATATCTTTGGACAAATTTAGATCATTTATTTATGTTCATAGTGAATTTGAAAAATTTAAACTCAAGGGCCTAGCGAATCTGGATTGTTTGGTGTACAAGATAGTGTAATTCATGATATGAGTTATAATAATTATTGTTTTTGTTAATTCATTATCAACCCCAAAAGGAACTATACCATTTTCTCATAAATAGAATACATTTTTCCTTAAATGCGAAAAGTAAAAGGAATATAACATCATAATGACTCACGATTAAAAATTGGTCAAGTACTTAATCCGAATCGAACGCGACAGTATTAAGAAACTTGAGATAAACCAGAATATACTATTGTATTCAAACACCCAATGCAAAAGCATTATTCTCATAAACGAAACTATTTGATATTGTATAAATAGTATCCCATCATTCATGCGAGTTCGACAAACATTTTTATTACCTATGAATGAAACGAGAGTACCCGATTACGTGAGACGACAATACCCCTCTTAACTCTCAGTCGATCACTAGGTACATACCTACAATAATTAAACTGATTCACATCATTTTATTTTATCTGATGCTACAATTTAACTCGACGAGAAAATATATCCGCAAGGTCAGATATAGCAATCAATCGAAATAATAATTTTTCGTGAGTTTAACGTGTCACAATTTCAATTACATAAAAAACTTTCATATGTAAATTGAAATGAATATGTGATCTTTAAATTTCATTTCAAAGTATCCGTCAAATTCGGAATGAAAATTTCCTCATTGTAAATATGGAAACCAATCATGTCTGTACGCAAATAGGGGCAAGGAAGGTCATGCTAACATGGTACTTTTGAGCTCATAGTGAGGAATATGCTGAATATCTTTCATGGAAACTAAATTCATTTCTAATTTCCTAACCATGTTCGAAGAAAATATGTCGCCGACACTGCTTTAGGTGTTTACAAGGTCGAACTGAGTTTATCTGACTCAAAAGTTGACAACCTGTAGAATCATTCTTTCTAATGATTTCATGGACAAGAAAACGGATCTCGAAATATACACAGCTAATGAATACCCATGTATCACCTGAAATATTCACGTCATTCAACAATAAACATGATGAAACTGCTTAAATAATTTCTTGAAACAATCCGTTGCTTTGTCTCTATTACTCTGTTGTTAATTTTACACTACACGTTCTAGTTGTGAACGCACTAGCGAGATATTGGAAACATGTGACTTCCATTTCCTTAACAAATAATTTCTATGGGAAGTTTGATCGACCGCATTTGTTCGATAAATCAGATATCGCCCAGATGCCGCCTTCTCATTCAATGCTGAAATACAAATCAGGAAGCAATATCAGCTGGCCTAGTCGTTCGTTAAAAACAAAACAATCTGAAGAGGTAATAGTGTTGTGATAAGAAATATGTCAGATGGTAGAAAATTTTCAAAGGAGCTCGAAGTGATCGAGCCCCTTCTAGAAACTCCTGAGGCAACTCTAAGCAAACATTCTAAAGTGGAATATGTAAACAATGCACGCCCCAATATAAGACATAACAGAAGTGAGTAATTTGTGTTTTTCTAGAATTATTTGTCATAATCATTTCGATTACTGTATTTCTCAAATCATCCTTATTAATAACAATATATAATTTTGATATTGTGACGAGTCTATTTAACTTGACGATTGATTTGGCGAGTATGAAGGTCCAACCATAAGTTTCGTTTTGAAAGTTTCCTTCAAATTCAAAAAGGCGCAAGACGATGGGATTTTCTGAATGTCTTGTGAATTTCGACATTCACCTCTACCGCCTTTTTCAGTTTTCATCTCATCATTAATATGTACGTTCGGAAATATTGAGTATACCTACTAGAGATTATATTAGTTAGTAGGTATAAGAATGTGGGCAATCATTCATCTTATGATAGATAAAAGCATGGTTGATTGAAAAAAAGACCTTAATCTCACCAGATATGATCCTAAATTCACTGCATAAAATTTTATCTGCTTTATTCAAATACATACAGGGTGTTCAAATATATTGCTTCTCAGTTATGTTTCAGAACTAGAACAATACCCGATAATAATAATCCAGAAATAAAGAGTCAATTCATCATTTTGAAATATAAAAGAATGATAATTCAAAAAACTTTATTGAGAAAAAACTAAGGAAATGGCGAAAGACAGCATAGTATCAGTAAGCAATATTTCAGTTACAGATAATTATACAAGGTACATAAATTCGTCTGAACAATTAAATGAAACACAAAAAAAAGAAGAGCACTGCTACCCAATTGAAAGCAAAAAAACTAGATAATCGCACAATTCAAAGCTTTGTAGAATAAAGTAAAAATTTTTAGACTGATGCTGGAAAATAATTATTTATGATTAGATATAAGATTTGAAATACTTTGAAAAGTGTATTATTCGAGTGATTTTTTCAAGGGACAGTATTGAAATATCCACAAAATAATGACGAAATTATTAATACTTCGATCCGTCAAACATTTATTGAGAACCAATGATATTATAACCTCAATTGGGTGTTTGAAACTCAATATATGATATTTCAAACAATTTAAGTTGCAACCTGACATAGTATATATCCGAAATTCCAAGAAATATATTTTGCCAACTAGGTTTCAACAAGGCCAACATGCGACCAAACAAGCAGAATTCGATACATATATCGAACGAAAATATTTTGATTATTGTATTACCTTCTCAACAATTTCGTCTTCAAAGCAGACCAAGCAAAATCTAATAAAAACGTTGCATGCGAAAAATTCAATTCGAGCGTTTTCCGATTATATATATGAAGCAAAGTCGAATACAATTGTTTCTCGTGTTAAGTACACGACTAAGAACTAGAAGAATAACTTTAGCCTGAGAAAATATCATCTTATAAACGTACATATAGTTATAAAACTTAACGAAACAGAACTATTTTTTTTTCGTTTTTTTTCATTATATATTTTTTTTTCTATTTTTTCATTTTCCATTATAATTCTTGAATTTGAACATGACAACACCAACACAACGATAAACAACAACAAAATTTTAAATTAATTCTATACTACGGATACTAGAATATTCCCTTCGAAGTGAATAATAACAATATACAGTAGTGTAGGTACCTATTACTCTGAGAACTCGAATGGGCTAGGCGGTTCAACATTCTCCTCTTCGGGCGACAGGTCAGATTCTTCCGATGACTCATTATCCTCTTCATCTGAAGCAATTACATCCTCAGATCTGGAGCTTTGTAGATTTGAATTTTCGTCGCTTCGTGGACTGTCTTCATCAAGAGGGAAAGGAATATCAAGGAGATCCTCCTCTGTGGGAAAGCCTTGCTGACCTGGAGGAACGTTCCATGCACCCCGTCTCATCCCATCTTCTGTAGCTGCGGCAGTATACACTATACGTGGAGCAAATATGAAACTGAATGTTGTTGGCATGAAAGGAGATGGACCACCTTCTCCAGTACCAGTAACTCTATGAGGAATTCTTCTGCGTGTATTACGATTGTACGAACGTATGGGCCAGGTATAACCATCACCAATGCCAACATCTCCAAAAGCTGAAGGGTGCGACATTCCCATGCGACGACTTCCCCCCCCATCTCCAACTCCGGCTGCACGTGATGAAGACGAAGCGGCTGCTGCGTCGCCCAATTCACCAGAATTTGAGGGAACGGCTGGTACATCTCCAACACCACTGGATGGTCCAGCTTGTGCATTAATCAAGTCGACAGATCTACTAGGGCCATCATTCAAATCCCTAGATGAAGAAGGAACTGCCATCTCATGAACAGATTCCGTAGGGGTGGCATGTGCAGCAGAAGATTCTCCAGATAGGGAAGCATTAGATGGTGTATCACTGAATGCAAACAATGTAGATGATGAGGGTTGAAGATTAATCACATCTCCAGACGATGACGAAGTACTTGCTTGGGTATCGCTCGATCGAGCGGATGATGGCCCAATACAAAAGTCACCTAGACCATGAGAAGATTCCACGTTCATGCCAAAAGTAGGGTGATTTGCTGCAGAGTCTCCTACTAGAAATGGCTCGGATGGATGCACACTGTACCTCGATGAATACGCTTCTTCGCCAGTTGTCATATCTAGAGTGGCCGTAGATGCTGAAGAGGACGATGTGGATGAATTTAAAGAGCATATATTCCCATCACCAGCAGCTCCGTCATTACCAATATTTGAGGATTCTTCAATCATCAAAACATCATCGTCACTACTGCTTATTTCGTGGATTTTATCAGAATCGTTAATTGGACTTGAAGTGAGATCGATCAATTGCTCATTCGAAGTAGATGAAAGGTCATCCATCGTCCACTGGAAAGAGATATCATCCGCATCGACATCAATCGGTTCTTCTTGAGATGTTGTTTGTGGGACTGAGGTATATTGTCCCGATGTCGAAGGTTGAGAAGAGTTGTGCATATACTTCTGAGCTAATGGGGACTGTGGCATTGTGCAGGTAGGAGGAACAGAAGTTTTTGTCCTAAGTCGTAACTTCTTCTTCTTCCTACAAATTGTTTGCAAGTACATTCTAATCTTCTCGTCGTCAAAATCCTCTTTGGGCGCATAAGGTAACGCTATTGGCCAAGTAGCTTGCTTATGAGGAGTATGTTGGCGACGTTTCATTGGGGGCGTCAAGAATTCTCTACTCGGGCCTGGTCTGACAGATTCATCGCTAGAGCACGCTGTGGAAGTTCCTCCAACTGTAGATGAAGGCACTTCTGGCCTCTGATGGGCAACCATTTCTGAAGGGGATGGTGCTGGCGTAGGGGAAGGGATTCGCACGTACTCGTGGAAGGTGCTCCCACTTTCATCAGGCACATTAACGCTGAAATCCTTCGATTTTTCTTGTTCTGATTCAGAGTCGCTATCGGTACTGATTGTAATCCAGTCAGAATCTGAGCTGCTTTCAGGTCCGTGAATTAGGGAAATAATTTCTCCCGAGGGCCTAGTTGATACTTGTGTGGTCACCTGTTGTGGCATTTCTCCCCTTGGTCCAATCTCAGGTGGTACAGATACAGATGTTGGAGGATGGGTACCACGAACACGCCTTCGCTTCTTCTTACTTCTGAAGCATTGTGATCTTATGCTGACGAAACAATCCTCAAATTCTCTTCGCATTCCTGGATCATGATTGAAGGCTATCAATACCGCCAAAACGTCATTTTCTACACTTAAAGCATCTCGCATTGCTTTTCTGTTAGGAATGAAAATATATGGAATAACTCTCACTTTACAACTTTCAACGATTAATGTCATATCAGCATCTATGAAGGCATCAGCAGCTAACATCACCAAACACGGCACAGGTTCGTTTTTCATTCCCTCTAATGTATCAAGTACATGCTGAACACCGATAAATACCGATGCTGCAAAATATGTCGCTGAAAGAAAGAATCGATATCCTTAGTAAAATCGTATCACAAATAACATATATTCGCTTTCGTAACCTGCAAATAAATCTGGAGTGGAAAACATTCGGTGGTAAATTCAATTCGAACTGATTTATATTAACTCGAACCTGTAGAAGTGAATCAAAATATAGAATGCCGATAATTTTCACAAAAAAAACCATTTTTATCGAGTTGACTTCGAAGACGAAGTTTTTTTGAAATATGGAACAAATGCGATGTTTGGAAAAGACTGAGAATTCATAATGAAAAATGTGTCCTTCGAATAAACAGGAAAACAACAATGCTGCTGTTGTATTGAAAATCTTCTTGGTAAAAGCTAAGCACCATGTTATATTAGTATTTATTTCTTTTTGAAATAAGAGATCAATTTCGCCTTGAAAATTCAGAAATTCAATTATCTCTTCGAGATTAAAATTCGGAACATCGACATGGACGGTCGGTCCGCCATTATTACGGTAAATAACATAAATGTCTATGGTCGCATTACCATAAATGTAAAGAGACATGGCGCCAAAATAGTTTTCCCGCGCTTTTAATATACGGAGGACTGGTGCACACTAGAACATTTTGAATTTCCCTTCCGGAAAATAAGAAAATCGAAGTAATTTGTTGTATTTTATATTTCTAGGCTAAAATTGACGAATAAAATATAAAGATACATAAAAACGTTTCGGCCAATTCAGAATGGAAACTATGCGACGTCCATTTTTCGTTTCGAAAAAAAATTCAACTGATATTAAATAACTCGAACATTGAATATACATAGAACATTAACAGAATGCAAAAAAAGTTATACCTTTCCAAAGCAGAACGTAGCATTTGTTGGTGACCGAACGGCTGCCAATGGGCCTCGCAAGACGATTACAATTTTTTACAATCTGATCATACTCGATCGCGTCTGGAAAGCGTAGAAATTCCATCATATCAGTTCCTTGTGATGTTCTAGCCGGCCGGCTATCTGCCATCTTCCACAAGAACTCACCAATTCACAAAGTTCTTTCGAAGCCAGACGACATCTCAACCCTACACTAATCGAAGACGCGAAATGAGATCAATTTCAATTCAGAAACGTGTACCCAAGCTAAGGCATAGACGAGCATAATGCGCATGAGCACAGAGCATGCGCTGATAAACCAATTTGGTCGGGACCAACAAAACTAATGTCACCAATTAAATCGGGGGTAGATTTTTGTTCATTTTCAGTATTTCAGGAGCTTCAGTCCAAAGAATTTTTGTTATGTTTTATGTTAAGCATATTTCAGCTTGATCACAGATCGGTATCGACTATATTAGTGTTCTGTGGCTATGCCTCAAGAGGTCGTGTTGCAAAATGAGATTGCAGCGCTAGGGTGAGCAGCTACGGAACTATACTATCGTTTCATAACCATGTTCATAACCTTAAAAGCTTTTTGAATGTTGAGTTTGGATGCGCGTTTTGTTGCTTTAATAGATCTCCTTTAGTTAGTGCCCGATTGCTATGGTTACAGCCAAATTCGGCTGCAACCAGAGGGCGTAACCAAAGATATTACCATGGAGGAACCTACCTCCATGTACACGTAACATATTTGGACGTATCGCATATTTTGCAACAATTCAGATAGTCTCAAATGTCTGAAACTGAGCCATTGTGAATAATCAATAAATTAAATGATCTGTTTCATTTTCCCGGAGCTGGCGGCCATGTACTTTAAAAATTCAATGAAATGGCATTTGACTTGAGGGGATGATAACTCAGCCATCTTGAATATTTCATGAGAGCTATTTATGGTGAAATGATTTTAATGCCTATACCTCCTGTCAAAAAGGGAATTAGAAAAGACCTCGTTGGTATATAAGTATGTGTTATGTGATCCATCTATCGTTTCGAAGATTGGAAAATTAGAGAATTTGGTGTATAAATTTTCTTTGATGTCTTTGGATAAATCTGATAGGTGAGCCAAATTTCAAATATATCGTTGTAGATATATATAACAGCTAGTTGAGAATTCCTTGCCATTGCATATGTTGTTTATTCAAACCGCTTTAGATGCTCCAGGAAGAACCTGTATAGTTTCTGATTGTACTTGATCGATTTTCTTTGAACTCGGCTATGAGACGACTTTTTATATGTAGAGTTAACTAGAATCTAAATTTATATTCAAATAATTGAAATGGACCATCAGTGAAATATCACATTGTATGCTTTGGTATGAAGGTACGAGTTTAATCATAATCGAACGCTTTTTCCATGAAACAAAGAAAACAGAAATACCTAGAGGTTATGTCGAAATTTAAATTCTATTTACTTTTTCCTACTGAATTATTTCACCTTAATTAAGGTAGCAATCTATCCAGACAATTGGGAATGAAATATTGTGTGCAAGCATGACTCTGTAACATGCTCATGATTATACGGTGAAATTATAATGATTAATATAAAGAAAAAAAATTATATTTTTTTGGTTTTGTGTGAATTCAAATTGTTTTCAATATTCTTCCACTCTTGTTCCAGGTGTCGCTATAATTGAAGAAGAAGATGCTAAGAAAAGAACAAAGAGAGTGCCCCCAGATGGTGGCTGGGGATGGCTGGTTCTTTTGGGAGCCACCTTAGTCAATGTTCTTATCCCAGGAACAATAAAATCTTTTGGCATCCTCTTGGTAGAATTTCTGGAAGTTTTCAGAACAAGTCCAGCAACAGCTATGTGGATACCATCTCTATGTTATTTTTTATATAGTTCCTTAGGTAAGATAAAATTGGCAGTTAATGCTTGTATGATAATTGAAAAACCATGTATCTATATAATTTAATTGCGAGATGGCAACTTTTAACTGCGATTTTGTTATCAGCTGTTGTAATATCTTAGCAACATATAATGAGAAATTTATTATTCGGTTCTTCACTTTGTACAAACACAATTCATAAAAAGAAGTATTATGATATCTTCAAAATAAATATGCGGTCTAGAAGACTCCTTGTCTTGAAATGTGCTGAAAAATTATTTGTTACTATAACTGCTCTACTAATTACTTTACTCTCTTTGTATTGTGCAAACCAATCCTGAAAAAAAAATGATATAAATCTATACATGTAATGAAATTTTGCTCATTTTGTTGTCTCAATTGAAATTAAAAATGAAACATTTTACTATAAATATATAGCAATCTTTCCAAAAATTTACTGCCAATTCATTTTCCCTCTATGTATGAGATATATTCTTCAGGATTCGGGATGTACCAACAACTATTTTGCCAATGAAAGAACTGAAATATGAAATTTATTTATTTTCAGGTCCTGTGTCAAGTATCTTATCGTTAAAATATTCCTACAGAACAGTTACATTGATTGGAGGCAGCTTTGCAGCAGTTGGAATGATATGTACAACATTTGCTCAGAATATAATATATGTATATGTTACTGTAGGAGTATTTGTTGGAACTGGAGCAGGACTAGCATTCCCTCCAACTGTATATATTGTAACTAGTTACTTCAATAGATTACGTGGGGTAGCTAATGGGATATGCATATCAGGGTCAGCTCTTGGCTCCATTATATTGCCCCCACTTTTGCGAACGATACTAGAAGAGTATGGTTATCGAGGAACCTGCCTGATTATAGGAGGTTTGATATTAAATGTTTGGGTAGCTGCCCTTTTTTATGATCCTGTGGAAAAGCATATGAAAACAATATCTGTAGAATCAGAGGAAATAGATGACAAACCACAAGAACTAATAGTTACAAGTACAATGAAATCTATGAATCAGATTGATGAGTCAGCATCAGTTGCAGCTGACAGCATGCTGAGTGATACAGTCTTCTCAGAAGCATCTCGCAAATTCAACAGAAGTGCTTCCAGTACAGCTATGCAAACACTAAGATCTCTAGGTACTGTGGAGAGGAAGATCAGTGTTCCTGCATGTACTTCTCATTCTACACAAGTGAATGATGGAACAATGCAAAGATTGAGACTTCCCAAGCATTCTCTTCCACCTAAAAGAAGTCCCTCGACAAGTTCATTTCAGTATATCACTACTCCATACCATGGAAGTGCTTTAACTCTGCAGCCAGAAGTATTTGCAAGTTCTTTCAGCATTAGAGGCTCCCAAGGAAAACTGAATGAACCACCAAAGAAAAAATTCATTGATTTAGCACTTCTTAAAGATCCTATATACCTCATCATAATGGTATCTAGTGGCATAAATGCAGTGAGCTACACAAACTTTTTGATAATCTTACCACAATATGCACTAATGCAAAATTTCGGTAAAACTAATGGTGCTCTACTTCTGTCAATTGTATCAACCTTCGATTTAATTGGTAGAATTGGTGGATCTGCATTATCAGATCTTCAGTGTTGTCCAAAACTGGGCTATTATATTGGGGGTCTTCTCATATCGGGATTAGCATTAGCATTTCTACCAATGTATCCGAATTTTGTATTTGTTTCATGTTGTTGTGTTGTATTTGGTATATCATCAGGAGCATATACAGGTGTTACTGCTGTAATTATGACAGATATGTTAGGAGAAGATAGACTTCAATCAACATATGGTATTTCATTATTCTTTAATGGTGTATTACAATTAATAAGTCCTCCTATATGTGGAGCAGTCCTAGACGGACCACAAACATATGTGATGTTGTTCATAGTTTTGGGTATTTTATTAGTATGTGCTGCATCTTTATGGCTCCTTATGCCTTGTATACCAGATTCAAAAAAACATAATGAGGAGTAAAATAACTGTACAATATATCCGAGTGATCATGAAAAATGTTTCTGATCCATACTGTGTGCCATATATGAAATAATAGTAGCGATAATCTTTATGTGAGTGTGGTCAGAATGACTCCTTATGTGAAATTGAGGTACATTTCACAACTATGTTTCAATCAAAATACTATTTCTTTTAGTAGTAAATTACACATAGTCTAAGTATAAATAAAAATCATTTTGCAATGATGAGTATTATTGTCATTATACAAAATAAGTTAATGATGATTGAAATTAAATTTCAGCTATAATGCATTATCATTACCCAGATATCACAATTTTTCAGAATGTCATATTATGAAATAATTAATTTGTAATATGCAATCCTGAATATCAAGAAAATTGCTAATTCAGCAAGATTTATCAATAAATTAACATTGTGGGTGAAAAAATGAGTAGGTGTTGAAGTACAATTGAATTACGTAGATATCAATATTTATCAATCAACCACTAAAAAGTAGATGATTTCAAATAAGAACCATAAAAAAACTTCAAAATTTGTTCAAGAAAATTTAACTTCAACTAGAATCAAAAGAACATATAAAAGAATTCTCTTATTTCACAAGGAGGTAATTAATTGAAACCATCGTCATAATATATCATGTTGGTTTCCATGTGACCATTTGAAGTTTCCTGTTCAACTCTTCTAAAATAATAGCACATTGCTTCTGTTTTTCAGGAGGTAGATTATTTATCAAGTCATCATCTTCTTCTTCCTCTTTCTTAACTTTTTTTTTTCTTTTACCTTCCTTTTTATTCACATCCTCATCCTCACATTCACTATGACGTTTAGTCTGGAAATATATAAATTTTATGAGATATGGAATTGAGAATAATCATAAATACACCACCTTCCTTGCCCGTTTATCATATTCTAAAGCATCGTAATAGTTAGGTTTCTCACGTCTCACTCTCTGAGTCCTTCTCCTCATATCTGCTCCAGGGGATAGTACCCTAGCTGTTCTTCTGGCATTAAAAAAAGAATATCCGCAAGGACATGCTTTGCATGCTACTGGTACCTATATTATTAAAACTCATTAAATTCATTCTAGACATAGGAACAAAAACATACTTGCTGATCACATTTTGGGCAACCTTTAGCAATCATTTCGAAAATTGATAATCACATTTTTAAAATATAACGTTGAATATGTAAAATTTTCTCGAGATCTCCCGTCCTTCTGAGAATTTCTTGAAAAGCAACAGCTCTTAATTTTTAATTATACATGCATATCATAGCAGCGTTTAGCTACAGAAACACAACACCATAACACAGTATGAATCAAAGATATTACATGTAATATCTTTGGTATGAATACTTCATAAACAACAATCTTTGAAAGATTATAAGAGTTAACCTAACTTTATAGATTAACTCATAGAGAAAGACGGAAAAGAGTGCCGACTCAGTGGAAAACAAAGTTCCTCTTTGGTGGAAAAATAACTTAAGCGTGATTGAAGCGCCCTCATCGGTAGTAGATCTTAACTAACTTGTTACGAAAATCGACACCAGGGAGCGTATTGCTTTTTTCCTTTGTCTATGGATTTACTCCAGACATTGAACTCTATGGTTCCCATAGAGTTCAATGACTCCAGATTTACTCTCTTTGATTACAATAATCATAGAGAAAGAAAACGTTCGTTCGTCTATGACCATAGTCATTGGGCGAAGGCAGAGACCATAGACATAACCCCAGGTTAGGAACGTCAAAGAGTCTATGGCAGAGACCACAGATTACAGTAATCTGTAATCTGTAAAATTTTCGGCGAAAATACTTTTTTCGTCGTGTCGTTTTGAAATTCAGAATATAGATTCATTAGAGCCTTCTCTATCAGAAACTGCAATCGGTTTTTTTTCAAGTGGATTATTTTTCCCTTTCTGCCCTTTTGAATGTCGGGAAATTTGGTTGGCAATAGCAGGCGAAATAAATTTTTTTCGTCAAAACTGAGGTCAGATTGGGAATCAGGGACCTCGACTTATCCAGAAAACATGTACAACACTTCAATATCTTAAACTTGGATTTTCGATTTCGATCGAAAAAAACGCAAGGCTATACATCATGAAAAATTTTCGGCGAAAATACTTTTTTCGTCGTATCGTTTTGAAATTCAGAATATAGATTCATTAGAGCCTTCTCTATCAGAAACTGCAATCAGTTCTTCTTCAAGTATATTATTTTTCGTTTTACGCCCCATTGAAGGGCTGCAACTTTGGTAGACCCTAGCCGAAATAAATTTATTTCGTCAAAACTGAGCTCAGATTTGGAATCAGGGACCTCGAATTATCCAGAAAACATGTACGGCACTTCAATATCTAAAACTTCAATTTTTGATTCCGATCGAAAAAAACGCAAGACGCAAAGATGAAAAAAGACAATTTTTCTTTAGACATTCTTGAAAATATTGCGCCATGACTAGAGACATATCTGACCTATTGATCTTCAATCCAACTCAATCTGGATCAAGGAATTAAAGTACATTTTTCTTTAGACATTTTTGAAAATATTCCATTATGACTAGAAACAATCTATTATTATGATCTTCAATCCATGATGAAAAATTTTGGCCGAAAATGCTTTGTTTTTCGTATCGTCTTGAAATTGAAAATATAGTTTAATTAGGCTCTTCTCTACCAGAAACTGCAATCGGTTCTTCTTCAAGTGAATTATTTTTCGTTTTACGCCTATTTGCATGTCGGGAAATTTGGTAGGCCATAGCAGCCGAAATAAAATTTTTTCGTCAAAACTGAGTTCAGATTTTGAATCAGGGACCTCGAATTATCTAGAAAACAGGTACGGCACTTCAATATCTAAAAGATGGATTTTTGATTCCGATCCAAAAAAACGCAAGACGCAAAGATG